>NW_005842588.1:411969-417127 GCF_000455745.1 Alligator sinensis
CCACCCTCACCTGGTGTGCATGGCTGGCTGGGCAGCAGACTACCTGGGCCAGCTTGGAGGTGCTGGTGGGCCCGGAGCCCAGCAGCCACCCTCCCTGGGGTTTCACCGTGGACCCACAAGCCCCTGTGGCACCTCTGAGCCAGCCTGGGTAGCCTGCTGCCTGGCCAGCTGCTGCCCACGCACGTCCCAGCTACAGTCCCCTGGTGAAAGGGGGGAATTAACCTCCTCCCTGCCCCCTTAGCCTTAATGGGGCCATGCCAGAATGGCTATGGTCCCTGCCAGTGGGACAGGGAAAGGAGGGGTTGGGAAATAAACCCCCTCCTGGGCACCCTGACAAAGGCTACTACCCCTCCCCTTCCCGTCGCTGCTCTACTGGCAGCAGGTGGCCAGACACCATTCTGGCATGGCCCCATTAAGGTGAAGGGGGCAGGGAGGGACTTAATTCTTCCCTCTGTCCCTTCTGCCCCCAGGGCCCGCCAGCCCCAGCCACCCCCTCTGCCTCCACTGCTACCCAGCAGACAGGCAGACCCCGGTGGGGAGGGGAAGGAGGGAAGAATGAAGCCCCTTTCTGCTCGCTTTGCCTTAACTGGGCCATGCCGTCCAGTGTCTTGCCACATCCCCACTCATGCTCGGGCTAAAGAGCAGAGGGGCTGGGCCAGCCCTGCTCTCTGGAGCAGAGAGCACATCCCAACCCAGACAGCATGCTGGGATGCTGGAGGACTCTCGTTTAAATTAAACCAGGAAGGGGATCTGGGACAGAAGTTACATAAATTGATTTGATCCAAATCAGTTAAGTCTGGTACTACCTGCAACCAGGTTTATTTTAAACCAGTTTCAGCCATTTTGAAAATAGTTTATGTGCACTGAACTTACGTTCTTTTACAGATTTAAACCAGCTTCTTATCACTTAAACTGGTTTATGTGCAACTACTATCCCTAGCCCAGCTGTTTGTAGACCATTTTGCTGCCTTTGCAACCAGCTTCGGACTTGCCATCGCTATGACAAACTATTAAGTTCTGTGGCAAGTGGACCCTGGTAAAGAGTGTATCGTCTCTTCCACATTTGTCAAAAGAACTGAACATCCATTTATTCACGAGCACACTTACCTTGTTTTTTGCATAATCATATCAGCATTGAAAGGGAGGTACTCTTACACTTCAGGGCATGTTTACATGAGACATTTACTGCACAGTAGACTAATTAGCTGCACAATAAACATTGCACACCTGCACATACGCCCCATTAGGCTGGAGTAAACTAATTTAATCTGCAGTGAGATAGTACTTATATTTACAAGTACTATCCTGCTATGGAGCTTTTTACTTCACAGCAGCATATGTGTAGATGCTGCCCTGGCTGGCTGGGGCATGGGGGTACTTCAGTGCAGGTGCTGCCTGCCAGCTAGCCCCATGCTGAAGCACCTTCATGCGCCAGCCAGCCCCATCCACATTGCGTTGAACCAGGGGAGCAGCCCCTGCCAGTCAGGGCTGTTGAGACTCAGCTCAACATGCTGCAGTTCTGGGCGCACATGCGAATGGTGCTTCATGTTAATATGGACACGCAGATGCTCCTACAGAAAACTAGCATAATCTTAGTCAGCCTTACAACATGAGCAATGAGTCAACATGAGACCAAGCTCTTAACCAAGATGGAGCATACAAAATTGTCAGGTTTACCCTGCATGGCCATGAGATTTGAATACTGTACAGAATGTATATCTAGCAACTGAAGAAGTTTCAGCAGAAACACTTTTATGAGTAACAATGGTGTGACCTTGAGTGAGAAAAGCACATAGAGCAAAGGATGTGTTAGCAGCAGCAGGCCACTTCACACACCGAATGGGGCTGGGAGTTTTGTGACAACATATACTTATTACTTACAGGCTCAGGTATCCCCGTGGCATTCAACTCCACCATCACCTCCATGGCACTGTCATCTTTGACTACAAAGCCCTCAAGGCAACCACCATCATATCTGAGCACCGCACAGCCTTTCCTGTATTTATCCTCACAGCATCCTTGTGAGGTAAGGAAGTTGAGGCCTGAGGAAGCTAAGGGTTTGTCCCTATGGTGCAAGGCAGTGTTGGGCTGAGCAGAGCAGACCTGACCCTGCTCCTGAACCAGGAGTAAGAGCCAATTTGCCTATGTGTAGTGCCATGTTAATGGAACACCACTGTTTCCAGTTTGGGAGAAAACATGGAAAGGAGCCACAGAAAGGCACAGCAAGTTAACGGGATAGATCTGCCCAAAGTGACTTGCCTGCGGTCATGCAAAAGGCCCATGGCATAACAGGGAATTGAAGATGGGACTCCAGAGACCCTAATGACTCTGCAATCCTCCCTCCCTCTGTCTCCAAGAGAAACATAAGCGAGAAAGAAATCTGCTACGATTTTCTTTATTTTCTTTCCCCAAATTTCCACCCAAGCGTTAAAAGAAATATCTGGAGGTCTATCCGTTTCAGTTCCGTAAATCAACAAAACGCTATCTTCTTCCTTACTGATGAGCATGTAAACGTTCTATCCCCTAGCTACAGGCTGCTAATAGGGATCATGCGGCTTGAATGTACTGCCAAGAAGAAAGCTTCAACACTGCTTTTTTCCAAATCTCCAAAGACGCCCAGTCTGGGCGCAAATGCTTTCTGGATTATTTTTTAATGTTCTGTTTTGTTAGGTTTTGCACTTCCAATAATAATCCAACATACCAGATGGCCACATGTTGGCTATGAAAGGCAGAAGGGTCATCAATGGAAGGTTTGGATGCTCTTGTATTGCCTCAAGTAAATTGGATTACAAGGAAGCTGAACAACTCTCACATTCTAGTTTAGCAGAGAGCACATCCCAACCCAGACAGCATGCTGGGATGCTGGAGGACTCTCGTTTAAATTAAACCAGGAAGGGGATCTGGGACAGAAGTTACATAAATTGATTTGATCCAAATCAGTTAAGTCTGGTACTACCTGCAACCAGGTTTATTTTAAACCAGTTTCAGCCATTTTGAAAATAGTTTATGTGCACTGAACTTACGTTCTTTTACAGATTTAAACCAGCTTCTTATCACTTAAACTGGTTTATGTGCAACTACTATCCCTAGCCCAGCTGTTTGTAGACCATTTTGCTGCCTTTGCAACCAGCTTCGGACTTGCCATCGCTATGACAAACTATTAAGTTCTGTGGCAAGTGGACCCTGGTAAAGAGTGTATCGTCTCTTCCACATTTGTCAAAAGAACTGAACATCCATTTATTCACGAGCACACTTACCTTGTTTTTTGCATAATCATATCAGCATTGAAAGGGAGGTACTCTTACACTTCAGGGCATGTTTACATGAGACATTTACTGCACAGTAGACTAATTAGCTGCACAATAAACATTGCACACCTGCACATACGCCCCATTAGGCTGGAGTAAACTAATTTAATCTGCAGTGAGATAGTACTTATATTTACAAGTACTATCCTGCTATGGAGCTTTTTACTTCACAGCAGCATATGTGTAGATGCTGCCCTGGCTGGCTGGGGCATGGGGGTACTTCAGTGCAGGTGCTGCCTGCCAGCTAGCCCCATGCTGAAGCACCTTCATGCGCCAGCCAGCCCCATCCACATTGCGTTGAACCAGGGGAGCAGCCCCTGCCAGTCAGGGCTGTTGAGACTCAGCTCAACATGCTGCAGTTCTGGGCGCACATGCGAATGGTGCTTCATGTTAATATGGACACGCAGATGCTCCTACAGAAAACTAGCATAATCTTAGTCAGCCTTACAACATGAGCAATGAGTCAACATGAGACCAAGCTCTTAACCAAGATGGAGCATACAAAATTGTCAGGTTTACCCTGCATGGCCATGAGATTTGAATACTGTACAGAATGTATATCTAGCAACTGAAGAAGTTTCAGCAGAAACACTTTTATGAGTAACAATGGTGTGACCTTGAGTGAGAAAAGCACATAGAGCAAAGGATGTGTTAGCAGCAGCAGGCCACTTCACACACCGAATGGGGCTGGGAGTTTTGTGACAACATATACTTATTACTTACAGGCTCAGGTATCCCCGTGGCATTCAACTCCACCATCACCTCCATGGCACTGTCATCTTTGACTACAAAGCCCTCAAGGCAACCACCATCATATCTGAGCACCGCACAGCCTTTCCTGTATTTATCCTCACAGCATCCTTGTGAGGTAAGGAAGTTGAGGCCTGAGGAAGCTAAGGGTTTGTCCCTATGGTGCAAGGCAGTGTTGGGCTGAGCAGAGCAGACCTGACCCTGCTCCTGAACCAGGAGTAAGAGCCAATTTGCCTATGTGTAGTGCCATGTTAATGGAACACCACTGTTTCCAGTTTGGGAGAAAACATGGAAAGGAGCCACAGAAAGGCACAGCAAGTTAACGGGATAGATCTGCCCAAAGTGACTTGCCTGCGGTCATGCAAAAGGCCCATGGCATAACAGGGAATTGAAGATGGGACTCCAGAGACCCTAATGACTCTGCAATCCTCCCTCCCTCTGTCTCCAAGAGAAACATAAGCGAGAAAGAAATCTGCTACGATTTTCTTTATTTTCTTTCCCCAAATTTCCACCCAAGCGTTAAAAGAAATATCTGGAGGTCTATCCGTTTCAGTTCCGTAAATCAACAAAACGCTATCTTCTTCCTTACTGATGAGCATGTAAACGTTCTATCCCCTAGCTACAGGCTGCTAATAGGGATCATGCGGCTTGAATGTACTGCCAAGAAGAAAGCTTCAACACTGCTTTTTTCCAAATCTCCAAAGACGCCCAGTCTGGGCGCAAATGCTTTCTGGATTATTTTTTAATGTTCTGTTTTGTTAGGTTTTGCACTTCCAATAATAATCCAACATACCAGATGGCCACATGTTGGCTATGAAAGGCAGAAGGGTCATCAATGGAAGGTTTGGATGCTCTTGTATTGCCTCAAGTAAATTGGATTACAAGGAAGCTGAACAACTCTCACATTCTAGTTTGGTTTTGGAGTCAGAATAATTTTGCTTTTTTTTATTACCTCATTTTACTTTGCCAGTGATAATTATCTTATTAGTCACAAGAACAAACCAAATTTGTGATTATTAATGCGGGTATGAATCTCAACGTGCTCAAAAACAAATCTGAGAGACTTTTTTAAGATAGGAGGCCAAGCAATTGAAAGAGTG
>NW_005842588.1:417158-436161 GCF_000455745.1 Alligator sinensis
AAAATCCAAACAGTGTACCTGGGGCAACAGTCCCTTCTGAAAGTTCACCTAGCTCCTCACATTTCAGGGTGAGTTTGAATGAGAGGTCTGTGTCCCCTCAGGAGTTAAGATACCCAGTCTCTTTCAGGGAGATAAATAGTGTCACTTCTATTTTGCAATGAAGACAAAAAAGATTAAGCAACTTCTTGGGAGAAAACAAGGACTAGAAAAGGAGAGAATTGTTCAGGAAGTTGTTGGAAATAAAGGCTGCATCACTGAGCATCTTCCAAAGGGCAGAGCATAGCTATTTATTAAATGTGGTCTGCATTTTTGTTGCAGAAGCCACACAAATCTGCTCTTCTGTCCCCATCTGTAAAATGAAGACACAGGGCTAGATTTTCATTCACATGAAGATCCCTTTATGCTGCCTGAGTATAAACAATAAAGAGTGTCCCATTTAGTGTAACTTAAGTTGGTATTATGCTAGCCTTGGTAATACCAAAATATGTCACTCATTCCAAAACAAGGGTGGCAGCGCACTGGTTTGCACCGAAATACTGAAAGCTGCAAATCACAGCCCGTTTGGCCAAATCAGCTTAATTTCCATGTAAACCAGTTGTTAGAAACAGACTTACTTAAGTCAGTGTAACCCGCCCTGTAGACACTATGGAACTGATTACATTGACTGATATATAAATGCTCTTAAACCAATTCAACAGTGTCCACAGAAGGCAAGGCTATAGCAATTTTACCACACCTTTTTCTAAACTGATGCAGATTAATTGGTACAACTTGTGTGTGCAGACAAGGTTTAAGAGTATCTTATGACCCAGGCTTGTAACAACAGTGGGAGAGAGAACATACTGTTTTCAAGTCTGTCTTTAAACTGATGCAATGAAATATCAAACACAGCAAGACAATAATGCTCTTTAGAATCTGGATTGTGTTAGCATTAAATCTGGTTCATGATCTGAATGGTGTTGTTTTCAAACACTTTAAGTTAAAGACCAATGGAGGTATTAAGTGCTTTGCATACATTAAAAAAATGCCTGTGAGAACATGTCTAAACCACACAAAGCAGTTTATGCCAAGTGTTAGCAAACTTTCAGCTCCTTCATTCCTCTACAAATAATTCAAAATGAGAGAATGAAAAGCGGAGAAAGGGGAAGCAGCAGCAGATAAAAATAAGCAGAGCATTCTACTAACCATGGGATTACTGAGAATCATACAGTCAGGGGCTTGGATGGTCAGTTAGTTCAATTGTCGTTCTGATTTTAAATTTTTGCTCTCCGATTTTAACCATCATACTAATCAAGTGACTTTAGGAGTGTCAGGCTGGTGTTGCTTTCAGCCTTTGGGTGATTACATTGTCTGAACTGCTGAAAGACTTATTAAATAAATTACATTCTTATATCTGTTCTTGTAGTTTTCTTTCTTTCTTCTCCCTCATCTCTTTTCCTGTGCCAAGTATAGGGCCACATCTAGAGTACTGTGTCCCGTTTTGGGTCCCCCACTGCAGAAAGGATGTGGACAAAAATGGTTAAAGGGCTGGGACACACGACCTCTGAGGAGAGGTTGAGGAAACTGGGCTTATTTATTCTGGAGAAGAGAAGACTGAGGGGGAATTTAATAGCAGTCTTCATGTACCTGAAGGGGGTTCCAAAGAGGATGGAGCTAAACTGTTCCCAGTGGTGGCAGATGACAGAACAAGGAGCAATGGTCTCAAGTTGTAACAAGGAAAGTTCAGATTAAATATTAGAAAAACTTTCACCAGGAGGGTAGGAAAGCGCTGGCACAGGCTACCCAGAGAGGTTGTGGAATCTGCATCCTTTGGAAGTTTTTAAGACCTGGCTAGACAAAGCTTTGCCTGGGATGGGTGGCTCTGGGAAGATCTTTTTAAGAATAGGGTCTTTTTCTAGTATGGGTAGAAACTAGGAACTAGAAAGAGACCCAATTCTTAAAAAGATCTTCCCAGAGCCACCCATCCTAGCCTTCAAACAAGTATCGAACCCCGCCAACCTCATCACCAGAAGCAAACTTCCTCAAGCCCAGAACACACCAAAAGGATCCAGACCGTGCCATGACAAGAAATGCAAAACCTGCCAACACATCTCCACCACCCCCACCATTACTACACCCCACAACAGAGCCATCAGCATCCCAGGATCTTACAGCTGCACCTCCAGAAATGTAATACATCTCATCCAGTGGACCAAATGCCTTGATGGAAATTACATAGGAGAGACCAAACAACAACTGCGCACCAGAATGAATGCACACCGGAAATCAATCAAAGCCAAGAATACTCAATTACCAGTGGGGGCACATTTCTCACAGGAGGGCCACTCTCTCTCCAATCTCTCTGTCCTGATCCTCAAAGGAAACTTACACAACACTTCCCAGAGAAGAGCCTATGAACTCCACTTCATCAACCTCCTGGATACTAAAAATCATGGACTAAATATAGACATTGGATTTATGACACATTATAACCTGCCTGACATCTGACTCCTCAGGTCTCTCTCCACTATTCATCCTCCTTCTCTCTCTCCCCACCCCCAGCCTGTTTCTCACCCATTGACTCCTCAATCTACATCTTCACTGACTACCTGTCTTGTACCCATACCAGCCCAGCCCCTGGCTTCTTTACTTTTCATTCCATCCAGGAAGAGCACACACCAACTCCTGAAACTTCCTTAGCTTGACGGGTTTTTGAAGCCGAAAGCTTGCTTAATAATTGTTTTCCAACTATTTAAGTTGGTCTAATAAAAGATATCAGATTCACCCAAAGAACCTTGTCTGCCTATGTCCTCAGACCAACACGGCTACAACTTACATCTTCTCTTGTACATTGCATTTGAAGATCAAAATACTTTTAAAATACTGCTTCAACCTTGAGATGCCTCACGAAAGATTATGGAAATATTAACACGATCACTTCAACTGCCACTGAAATAAATGAATCTTTTAAGCAGTACTGCTTCATGTAACAGCAAGTAGATATGCTACAAACTACTTAGGACAGGAAGTAAAGATGACTGTTGCATCCAACAGAAATTGCAAGAATATTTAGTTAAACAAGATCTAATTGTGCAAGATAGGAATTTGGCCAGGACAACAGTTCTAACACTGAAGGCAAGGCGGAGAATCTAGCTCTGGTTCTTCTCCAAGTCCAGAGTTGTTCTGAATCAGGATTTTGGATCAGGACCATCTTTATTTAACACATCTATTCTTACAAAAATGTCTATACAACCTTTGTTCACCACAAATGGTTAGCGCATGAGTTACGTGTCAACTAAATGGCAGATCTCAAGTATGTCCCTATACAAAATGTAAATATTATTGCAGAGTCTATTAGCCCTGTAATGCCAATGTTTCTGACAGCTGAGGCTAGAGGCCCTTAAATAGGAAAGAAAAAGAAGTTCTTATTAAAATACCAAGAGAAAAAGTAATTCTCCCCACCAAATTTCACTCTATAAAGCCCTCTGTTTAGTGCACATGATTATCTACTGGAGAATGCATAGTGATTGCAAGAGAGATCATGTGCTCTGTTTATAAAATACATGCCAATGACCGCACCTAGGCACACCTGCCCACAGTTTAGCCATTTACATCATCATTGTCCAAAACACAGTGTTGTTGTTTTGGGGCCCTGGCCTATATTGGCAGTTGTAAACAAGGCATTTATACGCGTTACAACTGTTGTTTTGCAGGTGCTAAAAGATATCACAGGATGCTCTAACAAGCAAATCTAGTTGCTCCAGAATAGCTTAGCACAATAATGACGCCAGAATGAAATCACATAGGAAGTGGAATTGGTAATGTCGAACAGAGTCAAAGGACAAAACTAGCTATGAGTGTAGCCATGATAAGAGTGTTGAGCCTCTGACTTTATTGAAGTTAAGGTGTGGTGAAGTGTAGATGTTATCAGATGGAAGGCAAGTGCAAAGCAACATATACACTTTACTGCCAGCAAGTGCTCCCACTGAGACTTCTGACATGTTCAGCCGGCTTTAAACTCTTCATGTTCCAGATATGTTATATTCCTAGCTCAAGTAATTACAGCCTGTCAGCCTAAATCCCTCCTTGTAATTTGGTCTGCCTGACACTTTTCCTCACATGGCTATCTGGGGTAGAGAGAAGGTTCATTAAAAAGATGTTATAATTTTCAAAAATACATGTGCGTCTGCTGGAAGTGAGGGGCAACACATTAGAGTGAAGCAGGGCTGCCTGACCTACACAAAATGAAGCTCTAAAAGTAACAATATACTCAGTCTCTGCTGCACATCAGTCCACTGGACTCTGTCCCTTCTACATATGGGTTTAACCTCGGACATTCAGATACAGACCCAGTTTGGGGGTATTTGGATCTCACATTTTAGTTCAGTCTCATTTCTGATTCAACTACCTGGACGTGTTGTAAAGGGATAATTTTAGTGGTTTATAGCAATTAATCAAGGTGGATGGAAAGCAGGGCATTGAGTTCCTGTGGCTTTTACAACCATCAGTAATGGTTCACAAGCATGGTTTTTGCACCAAGGTGGAACAGTGATACTTTATACATTCCATATATATACACACACATGAGAGAGGTTCTAAGGCAAATTCACCCAATTATCAATCATTCCCAAAAGCCCTTCTGATACGTAATTAACTTACTGCTTAAAGCTCTATAATTTAGTTACAGATCTTAGACATACGCTGTAATTCTTGACTCCGTTATCTAGCAGGACGTGGTATATAGGCTTTTACCAGGTCTCTGTGGGATGATGTTACATCTGTGGTGCGTGTTGCTTTCTTCATGAAAAGATATGTAAAAGGCCAGGACACTTTTAGTGGTCAGGGTGACAGATCCTGCTCATGTAATACTTAGGTAGACTAGATAGGGTTCATAATGGGCACTGGGAAACAAGCAAGATAAAGGGGGTTTCTGTCTGATCTCCTCTTATGGGATTTCTGCCCAAAATTGCGTATCTGAGGGGGTCATCATGGTGATTACAGATGCAACTGCTAGTTTTTGTTTCTTTCTATATACAAGTGGTGAGCTGCAGGGAGATCTATCACCCTGTTACTGCTAAGGAGGCAAAACCAGCAGTCATGTACCTCAACAAGAGAAGCCTTGCCCTGAGCCATTGACCAACAGAGCTCTGTTCTGACCTCAAAGCTCCAAGCAAGCTGAAGAGCCACTACAGGGCTGTATAAATGAGAGTGCTTTACTCTTAATCACATAAGATGCAGGGTTGCCACCCTCACTGGCACTGAATACTACCTTATTTTGCATGATGTCAGGTCTACTTACTTACTAAAAGGTATTATTAAATGGGTTAGATTATAACTGCAGTCTGACAGGAGCAAAGTACTAAAGACCTAGCTGCAATCTGACCACAGCAAGGGGTCACACACATTTCCTTTTACCTAGAAAAGTAATCCTCTAGTAGATTATGGAAACAAGGCATTTATACATGTTACAAATGTTGTTTTGAAGGCTAGAAAAGTAATCCTCACTCAGGAAGTCATGGTTCCTCCTTTCTTCCCCGCTTGTTTGGCAAGGGGGTAGGAGGATTACTCCCTATTGTGCACTGGTGAATCCATTAGGAGAGTTAGGTTGCTCCACTTGTCTTCCCTTTTCTCTACTTCCCATCTGCTTGCAGTGAGGCATGTTAGGCAAATAGTTCCTAGCCT
Source organism: Alligator sinensis (assembly GCF_000455745.1). Classification (NCBI taxonomy): domain Eukaryota; kingdom Metazoa; phylum Chordata; order Crocodylia; family Alligatoridae; genus Alligator; species Alligator sinensis. The sequence continues at coordinate 422,820 of NW_005842588.1, forward strand.
CGCCATTGCAGCCAAATCTCAATCTGAGTAAGGCTAAGCGCAGGAAGAGAAAAGACCCTTACTCACCAGTACACCTGACCATAGGCAGTGGCAATCAAGCTTGGCATGAGGATGACAACTGAAAAAGAACCCACCCGTGACCCACCAAATTCCCCCACTCTCCACAAGCAACAAAAGCAAGCCTTACTATCATTCTAATAACCCTGCATTCCTCATTAAGGAACAAACCCTGCAAAATGTGGCAGGTGCTTACTCTCCTGAAAGGCTTGCCCAGGACCTCAGAGGATCAAATCCTATTCCTCCATGTCTAAAGGCAATCCAGCACAGAGCTAGCAGACTCACAGGGTGATGTGAACCCTGCATTCAGTAGTGCTCGTCTCCAGGCTGCACCAATACCATGGCTGTTTAAAACCTGAGTATTGGCTGCAGTCTTCTGAGAGCCATTTGAAAAAAAATCTTTCATCCAAAAATAACATTTTATAGACTAGCTATAAAAGGAACAAAGAAGAAAATAGGGCAGGTTGCAATCACTAAGAAGAGACAATTAAGGTAGTTTGAATACTTTAACTGTGAATTCCCATACACCTGTATTTTGGAGTTTCTTATGAAGTTTCTAAAACTCCTTGAGTGAGTACAGAAGTGCTCCTTGCACTTTTTATAGCAATATAAAGTTATAGTGTTCTTAAACATGACAGAAGTGCAGTGGGTTGGGTTTTTTGTGGGTTTGTTGTTTTGGGGTTGTTGGGGGTTTTTTTGGGAGGGGGAAGGTTCCTGAGCCTTCCTGCACTTTCCAGGATAGGCGGCAGGGGGGACTCTGCAACCTGCTGGGGCTTCTCCACTGGTAAGAAATTTGCCCAGCATACAGAAGTTATTTAAAGTGCTAAGGTTGGTAAACTGCTGTAAAACACAGCAGCTTCAAATTTAATACCTCATTTAACAAGGGTTAATTTAAAGTGCCATACCCATTTTAAAGTGCTGTAAAGCCATGCACTTCTGACATAAATCATGTCAATAAAGCACTTTAAAATGGTGAAAAAAGCAACTTTTGTACACACCCCTTGTTCCTACTGTAAGCATTTCCATCCTGAAAATACCAGGACCTACTTGCAATCTTACCTTTCCAAAGCAGATTGTTGTTGTTTGAGTAGGATGGCTATAGGGGGCAATGTGAAATCCAGGACCCTCCCTCTCTCCCTGCAGGGAGTCAATGGCCCGTTAATGCACTAGTGTTCTTTACTTCAAGGGTGTTAATAATCACCTGTGAAGTAACAATTAGTGTTAATAGGCTTCCTACTTCACCCCTCCAGCTGCTCTGCCTTCAGGCCCTGAACCCAGGATGTTCATTTAAATTTTTCACCAGCTGGCCGGGACCAGCCTCTGAAATCTGGGGCTGTCCTGGCCAATCTGGGACATATAGTCACCCTATTCAGGGTGGGGATTATTGCAAAGGCTGAATTCAACCTTTTTTTTTTTTTTAAGAAATGTTTCTGTTGGCAATACTCTCCGCACACAACTGAACCCCACACAAACAGAACCCAGCAGGTTTCACATAGCTTTTAAATTAGGGTATGTCTACACTGCCTTTGCAGTGAGCTTGTAGCTACTACTGAGAGGCATAACCTGCCCACTCACTCCTGTTCAGCTGACGCCAAAGCCCAGAAAATGAGGCAACAGGGGTCAGTTTAGTGTGATCCTGAGTGCACACCAAGCATCCTATTTAAGACAAAGCCTAGGATTGGCTCTGGATGTGTATTCAGGGTCATGCTAGCCTGCCAATGCTGCTCAACTCCTGGTTCCAGAGTGTTTCTCAGTGGTGCTCCTAGGCTTTACTACAGGGGTGGTATAAAGTGCCTTTAAACATCATGAAAAGGCATACAGGAGAACAGAATATTTTGTTGTGATGAGGGGAAGGAAGGATGCTCTTCTTGTGCTAAAGATACACGGTTTGGACCAAGGCCTCCTGATTCCTATTTCCATTTTTAACAGGAAATTTCTACATGACATAAGCAGGTTACTTAATGCCTCAGTCTTCTAGGTATCAAAAGCCTGAACGTCAGAATAACAGACTTCAACTCACTCAGGAAACTGATGGGCAGGATCCCCTAGGAGGCTAGTCTGAGGGGGAAAGGAATCTAGGACCGCGAGCTTTATTTTAAAGAAACCTTGCTGAGAGTGCTGGAATGAACTGTCTTGATGCTCAGCAAGACTAGCCCATGTGGCAGAAGACCAGCTTTGCTTAGAAGGGAACTCTTCAGTGAGCTAGAACACAAAAAATAAGCTTATAAGAAGTAGAAACATGGATAAATGACTAGGGAGGAGTATTGCTTGGGTATGAAACCAGTAAAACCAAAGTGCAATTGGAGTTGCACCTAGCAAGGGACATAAAAGGGCAACAAGAAGCATTTCTATAAGCATGTCAGCAACAAGAGAAAGATCAGGGAAAGTGTGGGTCTCTTAGTGAATGGGGGGTGGGGGTGGGGGAGAGCAACCTAGTGAAAGATGAAGGGAAAATGCTGAAGTACTCAATGCCTTTTTACCTCAGTCTTCCCAGGCAAGGTCAGCTCCCAGACTATGGCACCTGGCAGCACAGTCTGGGGAGGAGGTAAGCAGCTGACAGCGGTGAATGAACAGGATAGGGACTATTTAAAAGAGTTGGATATGTACAAATCCATGAGGCCAGATATAATGCACCTAAGGATGCTGAAAGATATACCTGATGTGATTGCAGAGCTGCTGGCCATCATCTTAGAAAACTCATGGTGATTGGGAGAAGTCCTGGATGACTGGACAAGGACAAATATAGTGCCTATCTATAAGAAAGGGAAGAAGGAGGATCTGGGAAACTACAGACCAGCCAGCCTCACTTCAGCCCCTAGAAAAAATCCTCAGGTCCTTAAATGAATCCATTTCTAAGCACTTGAAGGAGATGATGATGATTAGGAACAGTCTACATGGATTCACCAAAGGAAAGTCATGCCTGACCAACTTCATTATCTTCTATGATGAGATAAATAGCTCTGTGGATGCAGGGAGAGCAGTAGACATGATACACCTTGACTTTAGCAAGTCTTTTGATATGGTCTCCCACAACATTCTTGCAAGCAAGCTAAGAAAGTATGGGTTGGATGAATACACTGTAAGGTGGATAGAAAGCTGGCTGGATCATCAAGCTCAAAAGTTAGTAATCAATGGCTTGATGTCTAGTTGGCAGCCAGTATCAAGTGGAATGCCCCAGGGGCTGGTCCTGTTCAATATCTTTACCAGTGACCTGGAAGATGGGCTGGAGTGCATGCTCAGCAAGTTTGCAAATGACACCAAGATCAGGGGAATAGTAGATATGCTGGAGGATAGGGCTAGGATTCAGAGAGACCTCAACAAATTGGAGGACTGGACAAAAGAAATTTCATGAGGTTCAATAAGGACAAGTGCAAAGTCTTGCACTTAGGATGGAATAATCCTATGCACTTATACAGGCTGGGGACTGATTGGCTGGGCAGCAGCTCTGCAGAAAAGGACTGGGGGGTTACAGTGGACAAGAAGATGAATATGAGCCAGCAGTGTGCTCTTGTTGAGAAGAAGACTAACGGCATACTAGGCTGCATTAGTAGGAACACAGCTAGCAAATCTGATTCTTCCCTTTTGGGCCCCCCACTACAGAAAAGAATGTGGACAAATTGGAGGGACTTCAACAGAGGGCAATGAAAATGGTTAGAAGGCTGGGGACATGACTTCTGCGAGGCTGAAGAAACTGGGTTTATTTATTCTGGAGAAGAGAAGACTGCAGGGGGATTTAATAGCAGCCTTCAATTACCTGAAGGGGGGTTCCAAAGAGGATGGAGCTAGACTGTTCCCAGTGGTGGCAGATGACAGAACAAGGAGCAATGGTCTCAAGTTACAGCATGAGAAGTTTAGGTTAGATATTAGGAAAAACTTTTTCACACAGATGGTAGTAAAGTGCTGGCACAAGCCACCCAAAGAGGTTGTGGAGTCTCCATCCTTGGAGGCTTTTAAGACCTAGCTAAACAAAACCTTGGGTGGGATGACATAGTTGGGGATAGTCCTGTTTTGAGCAGAGGGTTGGATTAGATGACCTCCAGAGATCCCTCCCAACCCTAATTTTCTATGATTCTCATGTTTATGGCAGGGATAAACTCCTCTGTCTCTGTGGAGGGACTGCAGGGATTAAACCACAAATATTTATGAACAGCCTGGAGATTGTCGGTTGGAAGGTATGATAAAACAACAAAAACTCTATGTTAAGGCTCCTTTATGGTTGTAAGAGAGGATACACTTGCATTGCAACTAGGGAGTTGTGATTGCATGATACACAGGTCTACATGAGCTAGCTTTAACTAATAGTGAAGCTGAGTTGAAATGAGCTTCAGGACAGGCCAGCAACCCCCAGAACCCCAACAGTACAGTCCCTGACAACAGATTTGTACAGCTGAATATTTCAAAAGTCTCAGTGGGAGCACGTGCTGGCAGTGTTTTCAGTGCTATTTTTACATGAGCTAGTTAGCTTAAAACTACACGTATCTAGATGCGATGCGATCACACTTCTGATGGCAGGATAGATGAATTCTGAGAATAATGCCAATGTATTATTATTATTGCTGATGTACTAGTATTATTAGTAATGCCAATGTAACTCTGAGAATAATGCCAATATACCATACCCTATGAGTAGTTCTACTGAAATGATGACTGCCCAATCTCACTGTAAGGGTAAAAATCAGGACCTAAATGTATGCACAGTATAATGAAAGGAGCAGAATAATATTCTCTCATGGTCTTTGAGAAATCAGTGAACTTTCAGCACCCAGCCCTATATTAGTCCTATATTATTCAATTTCTTAGGTATGCAAGTTATTTGGAATCCATTTCTTTCTAATCTGCTCTCATCAGCTGCAGGCTACGGGAGTACATAAATCTATGTATATTTGACACTAATGGAAAATCTGCATCGTGACTCCCTGGGGTGCGACAGTAATAAGCCAAGCTTTGCTCTGTCTGCCCACAGAAAAGGAGGTCAGCAAGATGGTGGTTCATCTTTCTGAGCATGGCACCATTTTGCCCTCACAAGCTGGGACTTGTACTTCTATATACAACTGCATGCCAACAACAATCAGTTATTTATGACACCTACATTAATTTGTCATAACACCTCAGCTTGTCATAAGAGGCAGAATTGGAATGAAATGCAGGATCTTGGCTGGCATGATGACCCAAGAGAGTTGCGAAAGTTGTCTACGCCCGCTTGATTCTCTCCACCGTGGTGGCAAATGATGCATTGGGCACATCAATGCAAGCATAATGAAATGTAGCAGGTGAAGCCAGAAGCGTTACACTGCTGTATTCCCATAAACTGGTTCATGTGAATACAAGCTGTTACCTAAAACCTTGGTTTAGAGTAAGGATGGACCAACAACTTCCAGTATAAGAAGTCTTCAGCCTTCCCCCAAACCTCAAGCCCTATCTATTTTAGCTAGTAAGAAAAATAAAAAGGGGATGACGGAACTGGGGGAGGATGTTTTTTCCTTTGAATTTTCAAATGCTTCAGATTTCCAGGTTGAAAAACATATGAAAATACAGCCGGGGGGGAGGGCACACCTTTTTTGTGGTGTTCAAATTATCTGAAAACATGACCAATAGAACATTTTGCAAGAATGCCCGTTCTCATAAGAATTTCAGCTTGGTGCTTTGCTGTCTTTCATAAAAGTTTTCTGCCATTCAGGAAAGGAGAAGGAATGAAGATTATTCTCTGGGTATTGTATATTTGATTGTTGTGTTACATTAGTAGTTGCAGCTAGACAATCTGAGTGGTCTCCAAAGCGGACAGTCAGCAAGCAAGTCAGCAAGAAAATAAAGAAGGAACTTTAAAAAAAAACTATTACACTTTGCTTTACTATAGCTCCTTTTAATTAAGGATCTTTAGCTTCATAAGTATTAGCAATTGTCTGAGATAAGCATTAATTACTCTTCCCAGTTAATGCATCAGAAAAAAAAAGGCACAGAGGCCCTGATTCTCCACTGCCTTGCCCTGTGCATAGTCACATATCACAAGCAAAGTGGATATAAAATGCTACCCAGCTGGAATAACACCCTACTGAAAATGACTAAAAATGTTCTGAAGCAACAGCAAAACAGGTCTCAAGAGATTATGGTGGTATAGAATTGCCCTTTGTGATGGTCTATGATAGACAACCTTATATGCATAAGCTCAGGAATAGCTTAACAAATAGTGATATCTAGATGGACACCAATGCTTCTTATATGCTAAAAATGGCTTAAGGAATGCATTTCTACAGTAGAAGGAGCTGGAAGTATTCTTACATTTTTACAAAATGTGTTGGGTTTTACAACGGACAACTAGGAGTTCACACTGTACCAAAGTAAAGGGCTCCAAAGGTTAGGAGACACAAGTAAGCTGGGGTAGGGGCTAAGAGGAAAGGATGCATTACAAAAATCAATCCAGAAAGCATGTAGAACCTCACATGGATCAATGGGACTGCATGGCAATTGCACAAAAACAGAAAAAAAAACATTTAAGTGGTTGGTCTATCATGCAGTTCAGAGGCTATTTTTGTCAGAATAAAAGCCACTCCTCTTAAACACTCACACCCATGCATGGTTGCTTAAAATAGGATTTTATTGGAAAGGTTTATCTGAAGAAACGAAAGGAAGACTACCATGGCTTAATGGCACCCTTAAAGGAAACACTCTTATTAAGACCCCCTGCTGTAAGAAGTCCAGAGTATCTCAATTGCACATGGAGACAATGGCTTCCTGAGCTGCCTCTTTAAACAAAACCTTGCTCTTAGTTTAGGAGAAAAATTAATGGACTAGTGGCTGGATGGTCTCTCAGCAAAGCAGCACTTTAAGGCTGTATTAACAATGAAGATCGTATATTGCATTCAATTCATATATTATTAAAGGATCTATAGTATAAATAGTTACAACCTCCCCATGTCCTGGTTTTAGGGTTAAAATGAAGTCTCTTAGCTTCCTACTATTGATTATTCTCAGGGTTGTACTTTTTTACCTCTCACATTTTCAGTTACCTTTCTTTAATAGCTCTCTCCACTGCCCTTTGCCCTACCCCAGCTGTATTCTCCACACTCCTTTATTCTCATCCTCATTCAGCACTCTGCACCCCTGCTGTCCTTCCCACTATTTAATACCCAAAGAAAGCAAGTGATCTTATAAAATTATTTGTTTTGGCAGGTTTGTTGATCCCCTTTCTCCACCCTCCCCCTATCCAGCTCCCACCCTTAAAAATGCATATAGCACTAGACAGTTCCTAGGAGATGACAGAGCAGAGAGAGAGAGAGACATACATCTTGTTTGGGGATTTGTAACAATCTTTGTGGAAAAAAATGTCAATTTTTTTCTTGCAACCCAAGCATTGTAATAAAAACAATGGATGTCATGGGTGACAGCTGGTGTTCAAAAACTATAACCTTAACATCAAAGCTGGAGAGTTTTAGGATAAAAGGCAGACTGGCACAATGGACTGAGATTTGCTAAAGAGCAGTAGACAAAAAGCATTAATTTTGAATAAAACTTTTTTCAAGCTTTGGCCTAGAGAGTTTACCTCTGGAACAAATGTAGTTTGTTTGGAGCTTGTTGCAGAGATCGTATCTTCTTCAGACTTATTCTTTTTCTATCCACATCAGCTTTACCCTTTAAACAATTGTTTTCTTCTCATTGACCAAATCAGCCATGTTACTAATTTCCATGACAGTCCCAGTGACCACCCTGAGGTTCTTTCAGGAGATCAAGAACAGAAGCATATCAAAAGAGAAGGCCTTTTCAATGGCAGAGCTGGGTTGCATGGCAAAGCAATACAAGATAGTACATAATAGACTCAGAGTGCTATCACTTTTCACTGATACAACAGTTACCTTTATCTTAGAGATAACACCTAATTCACTTGTGTTGTACAACCAAAAATAGCTTCACTTTTTGACCCTGCTTCTGCCTGACCAGCTCTGCATCCCTGAAATATGAGGTAATCAAAATGAATAGTCCACAGTTTCAAATGTCGCTCTTGGTTCTTTTATCCTCAAACCACAAATTACAATGTGTGCAAAACACACATCCCATATGAAAAGAAAATTGGACCCTTTTGAGTCTTGTGGCTGTCAGATCACAAAGACTGGGCGCATGTAGCAACATTCTTCCCCACTCCTGCAAAAAAAAAAAAAAAAAAAAAGCTGTTATACAAAATCCCACTTCGTTCACATTGAGACAGTGAGAGCTGACTTGCAAATTTAACAGCAGATCTACCTGGCAGCCTCCTCTGTAAGTTTCTTCAATAAAATAACTGCTTTCAACTGAGTCGTCCCCCCAACACGCATGTGTGCATCCACACACACACACAGTGCTTAATGGAAGAAGTAAAGGCAAATATCATCAGTAATTCTCCCTTTCAGAAATAACTTATCCCATGCCAAACTGGGGATGCAATCTCACCACTGCAATGTTTGCACTGCAAACATTCATTCGCAGTCGGACAAAACAGGCTGCCATCCTCTTCTCAGTGACTACCAGCCAATAATGTACTGACCCACCTTGGGAAACCAGCAGTAAACTACAAGTCGCCTGTCAAGGCAACTTGGAAGATTCAATGAGGAGAGATGTCAGAAGTGCTTAGAAACTGTGGTGACTGGTGTGGTATAAAAACCTGAGCAGAGAAAAATAGGATAGATATGGCAAACCAGGATGAAGCACAAGAATATTTGTTAATATCCATTCCAGTTTTAGTCACTAATTTCACAGTTTCAAGATTTTAAGGGCCGCAGGGGAGTTGAGAGACTGAATGATTCAAAATACAGAAAAGATGTTTGAGTAAAGGCAAAGAAAGAAGTGATTTAAAAGAAATAAACTGTTGACCTTTCATGATGGCTTCAAGTTGAACTTAATCCACCTTAACAACTTTGCCTTCACAGCCCCCAAAAGACTGCAGTCTCCTAAAAACAGCTCTCTAAGGGAGGCATTGAACAGGATGAGAGGCTGTTGGCGTGAAAGGAGTATCTCTATAAGGGTACATACAGCCATTACATTTAGGGTTAGGGTCAATCGAAAGGCCCACCTGTACAGATGTTCAGGGGGGTTCAACTGGGCAAAAATGGCAGAGCTGATCCAAGTTAGCTCACCTGAGGAGGTAAACTAACTTAGATCAGGACCATGTTAACCCAATCTATCAAACATCTGTAATGTTTGGAGCACAGCCTAGGGGCTGGGAAGACCCAGCCGCTTGCCCCAGCCTAAGGGCTGTGCTATTCCTACCCTCTGACCCTGACCAAGATTTTTTTAGCCCCCAACCCTCACCCCCCTAGATAAACCATCCATTCCCCACAGACCCACCAACCCCCCCCCAAGTTACTTATGCCAGTTTCTCTGTCAAGCTCCTTGGCCTAGCAAATGGCTGCACACACCGCTCCCAGTCTACATTCACATGACTTAAAGCAAGCCACGTGAATGTAGAGCGGGTGCAGCAAACAGTTGTACACAGCCTATGGAAACTGAATGCACAGCACTGTACTGTACAAAAATACCCAAGCTAGCTAGGCCATGGGAAGCAAAGTAGTCTTGGAGAAGCAGGTATATTAGTGCAGATGAACTGCTATGCTAATGTAGTTATACTACTTCCACTACCTGGGTTAGCATGTTCATCTGAATATCTCTTGGGTATCTCTGCATGCACTGTCTTATGCTGTGAGACACAAGGCAATGGAGGATCAGAAGCTGGAGGACAGCCAGTGTTTCTTTAGCAAAGAGAGTAATAAAGATGTGAGTGATGCCCATAGTTCTGTACCCTGCAAAATCCTGCCATGCAGACTATAAAAACACAACTGCTCTAACAATAAAGAAAGCAAACCTGTACTGGGGTCAATGGCCCACTTTATTTCTACATGCATTTTTAGCCACAAATATGCTTAATCTTTTCTTCATCCAATACACCACAGTTTATACCCAGGTATGCTCTATGCCAAAAGCTAATATAAATATATCATATCTATGTAAGTACATAATCTGGGTTTCATTTGAGTTCTTTGCCAATTTCTTTAATCATTGTGAAATTAAAGGTTTCAACTAACCTTCAGTATTCAAGCCAAAATCTCCTAATTAACTTATGCATCTTGGTTGAGTGTCCTGAGGGAGGCCCAAGATCCAAGTGAATATCATAAAGAAATCTACACAGAATAAACAGTCCCTACCTAGGTTTCCTGCCCATAGTGGCCTGACCTCCAGATAGTTACTCACACAATTAAAACAGCATGAAGAAAAAGAAAACCAAAACAACAACTCCTGCAGATTGCGGACTGCTCCTCGAGCATGACATTTTCACTTTATTGCTTTGCAGTCCATCTTCTAAATTGGGCTGGTCTCAAAACCATGAGCCCCCCCAGTGAGAGATCTAACCTCAATGTGACATCATGCTCCTGCCAGTCACAGAGTTAAAAGGACCCTGAACGCAGCCCCGGCTGGCTCTGCTGCAATGTGACGCAAATCAAACGCTTCCAGCTATCAGTGCAGCTGCCACTGGCCGCTATGACTGTAGTCCCTTAATACCACTGGGGAGAGGGGGAGGGATGTTCAGGCTGTTCCAACATGGCCTGGTATTTTAGATAATCAGCCTCCTCTTTTAAACTGCAGCCAACACGGCATGCAGAGCACTTGCCCAGGTCAAGGAGAAACTGTTCTCTCTCGCAGCTCCTGTTGGAGAGACAAACGCCGCACCACTGAACAGCTTATCTAGCTCTTTCTGAAGCCACGCTATCGCTTCCCTCACTCTGCACAACAAGGGCATGTTTACTGCATTTAAAATAGACACCTGTCTATTGAGCTTTCGTTTTGGTGATTCAGCCCTAAATATGTGAACGAACTAGACATTTCTAAAGGTGGAAGAGAGGGGAAATGCCACAAAATGTCTGAAGGCAAAAAAATAAAAAGGCTGAGAACTATGTGACCTGTGCAATAATACTGCACAGAACTAGGTTGGGTTCATTTGTTTGTTATTTGTGTGCATGTCTCACAACCAGGGGCCTGTAGGCTAAGTCTGCTTCCTGAGCCTGAAGGGAAAGGAGAAAGGGAATAGGCAGCAGGACTTGTAGGCACATAATGCTTGAGTACGAGCCACATGATTCTGTTGCTTAGCTCCTGCTCTTGGTCCTTAACAAGTCCTTCGGTTCAGTCACAAACTGCTTGTCATGGCAATACCCAGTAATGCCATTCCAGCCCAGAATAAAATTCTGCTTTGTTTTTTCCTCTGTGACTTATAAACCAGCTCTGCATGCAATTTTCCCTTCTTCCTTGTTTCATCCTCCCTGAAACTTTGTTTAGATTGGTTCAACTGGATTGCATTTACAGACTAGCAGGGAGAAAGAGAGAAAGAGAGAAACAACCCTTCAAACTACTGCCAGAAAATCAAGACAAAGATGCATTCTACAAAACTTAGCTCAGAAAGTGGTAACAGCAACAACAAGGCTGAATTCTTCTCTCTATTTAACTCACATTAATGAAAGGTGTGACATCAAGAACCCTGCAGAATGAAGCTCCTTATTTATCCACAGAAGAGGTCCACTACAGGGACAGCCAGAAATACTATTCCAGTCATTGTCCTACTAAAATGTGAACACATGCCTTGGAGGGACCTGGCTTGTATACTCCATCTTTAGGAATGAAAGGGCCTTTCTCCATGTCCAGAACTCAGGCCATGTACAGACAGTTAGTTTCTCCTGGGAGAGTTGTGTGTGTCTCAGGAGAAACTATGAGTGAGTGCGTAGACATTCAGGATTTTTCTGTTTGGGCAACAACGGCTGCTCTGGGAGAAAAATAACCCAGGAACAACCAGGGTTAATTCACTCCCAGAAGGAATTCCTAGAAGCAAGTGTCTGTACATGTTCTTATGAGAGAAGCCACACCACAGTTCACCAGCATCCCAAGGGCTTTGCTCTCCCCTCTCCCTCCAGGAAGATAGGGTGTCACTCAGTGAACTCTATTGCTCCAGCCAAGCAGGGAGCAGAACAGGTCCCCTCCACAATCCCCACATTGTGAAGCAGGAGACACAGGGTGACCCTGAGCAGTCTGGATCAGCCAATCAGGGCTTCCCTGTGCACTGCTGCCATCTGCCTCCAAGCAGACTGAGGAAGCCTGCAGAGGAGGCTGGGATGTGTGCAGAGGCCCCCCCCTGGCTTCACAACATCTGTACTGCAAGCCCCCTGTTCTTCAGAGACTCAGCATAAACATGTCTGCTCAGTTTTTCTACCAGAAAAATAAACCCAGGAGAATTCTCCCAGATCATTTGGACATGTGTACACAGCCTCAAGTTTTTTCCTTTGAGGATGACAGTTAATATTCACTGCCATATATACCTTTCCCTTCCATTGTATAAACAGATCTTTGATAGTAATATGCTTTAAAATTGGAACTGGAGCAGGAAAATATAAACAGCATGTACATGCACAATAGTGATGTTTTTAAATGGTTTTTGCTGCTTCTCTGGTTCATACCACTTCCTTTTAGAGGTCTGTGCCATGGGCTTACAAAGCAAAGTCACACAGGAATTTGTCTTGTATTTTCAATAAAAATAGTTCCAGTGATGTTCACAAGAATCTGTGAAATAAGAAAAAGCAAAGCTTCTTGTAAGCATGAAGTAACTGTACTAACCAGTGCATCTTGCATGTTTTCTGGGTATTTATGCAATACAGTTCTTGCACACAAAAAATCTAGAAGTCTGTACACTATCCATGTGCTATATCTGATTACCTAAAGCTAAAATGCAATGCTCCCAATACACACACACAGTAGAAATCAGCAATATATATATTTTACATTTGCATTTGCAGCATAGACTTTATTTATACTAATTGAACTTCACAAACTGATTCACCCTACAGAGTGTAGGAAACTGGAAATAAGTGGGGCTAGTAGAGAATTCTATCAGTAAAGCTAGTCAATTCTCTCCAATATCACAATATATGTGTGAGTGCATGTGTGCACGTACACACACACACTATATATATCTCATTAATATATATCCTATGCAATATATGTGAGTGCGTGTACACACACTCACACATATATTGTGATATTGGAGAGAATTCACTAGCTTTACTGATGGAATTCTCTACTAGCTCCACTTATTTCCAGTTTCCTACACTCTGTAGGGTGAATCAGTTTGTGAAGTTCAATTAGTATAAATAAAGTCTACGTTGCAAATGCAAATGTAAAAATGACCCAGTTGAGTCAATATACCACCACTGATCTTTTTCTTGTTTTTTATACCCCAAGAAAACACAAAGAAGTAAAATGGGGGGGGGGGGGGGGGGGGTGT
>NW_005842588.1:436192-437655 GCF_000455745.1 Alligator sinensis
GCCTAACAATGCAATAATAGTTTTGAGGGTTTTTTACATATGAACATCAGTTAGCACTGACTTTTAAACTCACATTTTCCACAGCACCTGAAGTTTGGTCCCCTTGAAAATACATACTTTGGATGTAAATATATCCTGAAATACTGCTTACCTTACTTTTAAGAGTAGCTTCACTGTGCCTCAACAGGTTGTTTGTGCAGGTGATATCACCAGAATTCATCTCAAAAGACAGGGGCAACATGCTGTAACATGATAAACATCCTCAGTGCATTCAAAGGGCTTTGCAAATACCGGCATTGGGACCTTTTAGATTTTGGATTATAGCTTTTAAGGTTAATAACTTACACAGTAATACAAAATACTATTGTACTGGCATATCTGGACAAGAAAAAAAAAAGAAAAAACACAGCTGTTGTGGGAATTAGAATTAGGAGTGTTCTACTTATTTTGTGTACAAAACTTAACTCACAATAAGGCAACTGTTGATCCTCTGGATCATGGTGTTCACGTAAGAGGTTTAGTCAGGTGCCTGATATAGTCACTTGTGGCTGACAAGCCCAATTCAAGAGTGACACAGTTTGTTACAAGTTTCACAGATCCATGTGTTGTCTGAGTTAGAGTCCCCCTTTACAGCTTGCTGCTACCTTCTTTGTCACTTTGCTGCTATCCTCTGGATCAAACTTGCTTCATGTTGAGCTGTACCCAGTGCCAGTTGTTCCCTATAGATTGTATGGGATTCTGCGCACTCTTCCGAACTTTCTACCTTGATGTTGGATGACCTCATATAATTTTTGCACATGTTATAGTACTGCCATAAAGGCCAAACCTGCTTTCTAGAATCGTCTCGAATCTCACTGTACAAAATATTCTTGGGGATATGATCTCCTCTCATTCTACTGACACGGCCAATCCAACTAAACAATATTTTATGTAAATAAACAGTTTTGCACCTAATTTAACTTAACATGAATTATCTTCTTTAGATATCTCCCTTGGGTTAGCTCATATAAAAAAGTGATATCTAGATTTTGTCAATGTTGTACATGTCTCGTGTAAGTCAGTCATTCTAATGGACCCATTAAGAGCTTGGAAAATCTGAAGGAGCTGTAGACCTGATACAAGGTCAGTAAAAAAGTCGCTGGGTTCCCTCTCAGTATCTCATACTTCTGCCTCAGAAAGGAGCCAAGAAAGTCTATGCAACTACTGTTAAAAAAAATAGTAGAAGATTTTTATTTAAGCCATATTTATCTTATTTATTACAAGCACCAAAGGTAAGCTAACTCCAAAGAGTACAACGAGCTAATGTGAAACATTTAAACTGGCAAGAGCAAGGAAATTTAGGTCCAACAATTGCACTCTGTTTTTTAAACTCACCATGATGCCTAGTTATTACCAAATAAAATATCATTTGTTGTGCCATTAACCTTGCAAGCTCCTACTCAATACTGCCCACGAACCTCCCA
>NW_005842588.1:437686-443967 GCF_000455745.1 Alligator sinensis
CTGAAACTTTCCAAAAGTTAGCCTTAGGCCATGGAAACCTTAAGTCCTAATCAATAACATTTGGCAAAACTACGAGCAACTGAAAACAAGGTCTTATAATGGAAAGGGCTCATAAACTTTACTATAAGTAGCGCTAAAAGTTCTGCCAATAATGACAGGCCAAACCAAAACAGCAGGTCTGTGCATTATTGGAAACAGAGAGATCAGGATTTTGGAACTAGAGGTCAACTCTAATCTACAACAGGCACCAAGCACTAAATCCAATAGGCAGACCAATGTCCTAACCAGGAAATGCTAACATTAGGTCCCTGGCATTCTTGGGTGCTCTTAGTTACTGTGGTAGTAGTTATATGCAGCCAAGGATGATTTGTAAACATAATGACAAGAAATGAAAGATCACAGTTCGCAGAGCCCCACCCCTTGTAGTGGAGCGCTTTGTTTTGTTTCCCCATTTTCACCTTTTTTCTACGGCAAGAAAAACAGAACTAAAAATTGGTGTTATACAATGATTTGCGTTGCGGCCTTCTTATGGAAACAAAATCACGGGCTCACACCATGACTTGTGCATCTTTTGGTATCGCTGGCCCTGAGAGAGGAGGGCAGATGGACTACACACACAAAAATGAATGTGCACTGTCGCAGTAAGGGAAGTGCTAAGATCTGGGATATTGGTCCAGCTACCTGTTTCACCTGTCAACCTTCCCCCACTCCATCTTCACAGGGGGTGTGTGGGGGCTTGAAGATGAGAGAGCAAACCCACAACAGCAGCAGCACAGCCACAGACTCCTGTGAAAATCTGTTTACTCCAACTTTATACACTGAATGAGCATCCAGGCTCCACTACCAAATTACGCGCATTGTACCTGGTAAATAATGAGACTCACAGTCTGTTCCTGCTCCAGCTGAAATTACCAGTGATTTCAGTGGGAATAAAGATCAGGGTCAGGACCAAGGTTTTCCAGTTTCATTACAATTACACATATTGTCATAATGGCACCAACTGCATCATCTTTCTTGTAATACAAATAGCTACGTTAGCCCTTCTGCTAATGGAACAATACAAAGGTACTTTTGCAAGCAAAGAGCACCCATTTGTGCACTATCACATTTATTTTGGTCATCTTGTAACCTTAAGGCAGAAAGCTGGGTTCGTGATTGCTACTCGTGTTTCAAAACTGCAGCACAAATTTTCGTCAGTCCTAACATTCTCCAAATGTCAAAGGGAGGGGAGGACCAAGAAAAAATGGAGACAGACGAAATCTAAATCCACTAAGGGAAAGTTAAAACTCCTGGTAGGAAGCTGCAGTTGTCGGCTCAGCAGTCTGGGAACATAGTCTAGTCTCCGAGGCTGCTGTTGTGCTGGTGATGAGAAGGGTGGTACAGTAGCTTATGCCCAGGTGCTGACACCAGGATCAGCAGTTTGTCTCTGGCATCAGACAGCAAGTTCCAAGATCCCAAGCCTGCTGCTGGTAATTTGCTTCAGACAAATCTAATAACAAAAAGCCAAGAATCTATACCATCTGTTGGAGGTGAGAACAGCTAAGTTGCTGGCTATGTGTAGCACCAGAGGAAAGCATAGCACATCCACTCTGCCATTACAGGCATCTGCCACTGTGAGGTAAGGCCTATAGCCACTGGGACAGAAAAAGAAAGAAGGTGGTTTCAGAAGGAAAGAGTTTAATAAAACAGAAAGTTTAGCTAAACTATCACACCAGAGCACAGTGTTTTTTCTCATGAATACATGCATCTTTTCCCTCCCCCTTCAAAATATTATAGAAACAACCAAGTTTCCCTTGCAAAGGGAATCTCTGGAGAGCTGTTCTGCGTGCAGTGTTCTCACTTTAGTCAGAGAGATGTGCTGAGCTGTACTTTAGAGCTGAGGGTTGGCTGAGTTCAAAGGGTGGTCAAAGAAAGGGATGGTTCTGTAGTTAAGGCACTTAACTCAGATTAAGGAGACACAGCATATGCCTATACCGTGCACTCAAGAGCACCTCCAAGAAAGCACCTCCTCCACCCCTCTGTGTACCTGAAATGTGAGGCAGTGAAGTTGCCCTGAGGCTGCTCTCAAAGATGTAGGAGACAAAGATTAAGAATGGCAGTGGGGAAAGACCTCACAACATCCTCATCCCCCACCCCTTATTTCCCAGATTTGGCACATGCAAACCAGAAGTGAGCAGGCACAGAGTGCTTCTTGCTGGCAGCACCATAACAAGGGATAGGCAAGTAGAGCACAGGGCCTGGACTCCAACATAATGAGGATCCCAGAATAGTGCCCCTTCTGGGGAGCCCACTGTGTGCCACTGCAAGAGCAGTTGGGTGCAGGAAGACTGCACCGGGCAGGTAAGACTGCTGCCCTCCCCACTCCTCTCCTTCTCCCCAGTGACCAGTAGCCTTTCTGTGCATAGTGGCACTCCTGCCCTGTTTCCTTCAAGGTTTTGCCCAGGGTGCAAACCTTGGTAGCTATGCCCCTGCGCAGCAATGTTCTCAGGAGCAATGCAGCAGAGGTACAGCTACACCCCTCAGACTCAGCAATATCACAAGCTACCGCTGCATAGACTTGGAGACACCCCTTTCTCTCTCTAGGCCTCAGTTCACCATTTGCATAATACAGTGAACAATACTGCCTTTCTCCCACTTTTTGTCCCATGTCTGTTTAGATTATAAACAGCTCCACTTTGCAGGTTGCCTCTTTCAGCATGATCATACAAAGTAATAGCCCTGATATCACCTGGGCCCCACAGGTACTGGCATAAAACACAAAGAATTAGTAGAATCCCACTCAAGGCTTTACTGAATGGCTAAGGTCATATCTCTGCCCTCCCTGTCCCTTTGAGTCCCCTGGTTCTTACTATAGCGAACAGTCAAAACAGAATTATTTTCAGGAGGCCTCTTAGATATAAGAAAACTTTAAATTTGGGGGTCTGTTAATCATTCCTATAACAGCTCTTTTAATCCTTATGGCTACTGTTAACCCCCTTGAAATTAAAAAGAATTGCTCAAACTGTTTAGAAGTGGCAAAGTGCAGCCAACAGTCCACTTACAACTTGCACCCAGTCTCCCATTCAAGCCCCAGTCTTCATTTGAGCAGAGCATCGAGCAAGCTGCACAATGGTGTCCTTGTGTGTAGGACTATTAATTAGTGCAGCAATTCTCAACCAGGGTTCTGGGGCACCCTGGGGTGCTGTGAGATCTTTTGAAGGTTCAACAGGAAATGTAGGAGATAAGCGAGGTGCCTGGCTGCTCCTCTACCTGCACTGCTTGACCCTTCTGCAAGGAGGTAAGCCCTGTAGTAAATAAATTGGTTTCTGAAATGAGGTACCTCTCAATTCACTAAAGTTATGGAGGGGTGCCTTGCAACGAGTACCTTGCGTCTGAAAAGGCTGAGAACCACTGCATTAGGGGCTTTTCTTGTAAAACCATGGTAAAGTGCCATCTGCTGGAAATGGGCAAGGACCACTGTGGCTCTCTATCACGAACACAGGAGAAATACAAAATCTCTCCTAGGAACATTGCCTGTTTCTTCACTATTCTTGCCTGCTGCATCTTCTGACTCATCACAGCTACTGACACTGATTTGTATGTGAATCATAGTTGTATTATGCTATCTGATTACAGTGTGAATGAGGTACAAAAAGAGGAGGAACACTAGAGCTGCAAACGAAAGGTAAATCACCAGCTCATTTTCTGTTATTGTATAAATGAGGGTGTCCAGAGTTTCCAGTCTCAGCAAGAGAATGCAAGGCATACTGTAGGGCCAGAGATGAAGTTACGGTGGCTACACAAAGTCCCTGCTTTTTGGAACATGAGCAGGCATTCAATAGGGTGGCTCATTTCTCTGTATCCTCAATGGTTTTCCTCTGTTAAAGAAATCAGAAAAAGAGACAGTAAAATGTAAGGAGACAGAGAGTGTCAAGGGTGACCAGGACAATACTTTACCTATCAAATGATTTTAAAGAATCATACAAATATATCCAAACAAAACTACTAATAAACTGGTATTGTTTGTTTGTTTGAAATCTCAAAACTACCCCTAGTTTCTTTAATGAAAACAACTCCCTTTTGCATCATCTGTTTTTTTTCCAAAAACCAAACAGGAAACTCTGTCACCTCTGAGAGGGAGGAACAGTTAAGCAAAAAACAGTAAAACATGCACTGAATAACTGTGTTACTGTTACCTTTGCCCTTCCTTTTGCCTCCGCTTCCTCCCCACTCCCCCAAATTACCCTTACTTTGTATGTAACCAGCAAATGTTTCTTGTTAGGGACTGCTTATTCTTTTGTCTTGGAAGACACCCACCACCTTTTGAGAATTAATGATGCAATAGTCTCCAGGCACTAACCAGCTTTATTGAGTGAGAGCTAGCATAGGTCTCCAGTGCAAGGTTCCCTCTAAGCTGTGCATGTGCACAGCCATGCACAATTAAAAATTTTGCCACGCACCAACTTTTTAATTCTGCGCACCCGCCTGGAGAGGAGCTGGGCGTGGAGTGCGGCGGAGGCACCAGGGCCGGCGTGGGACACTTAGAAGGTAAGCTCCTCACTCCTTATGCAGGGCAGGCAGCAGCTCCTCCCGAGGCAAGGTGGGGACTGGGACTGGGACTGGCGTGGGCGCCGTGGAACAGCTCCACGGGCTCTGGGGAACTGCTCCATGGACTCTGCCAGCTCAGGGGAACTGCTCCGCACCCCCGCATCACCTTGGGGAGCGAGGACACACATGGCGTCAGGGCTGGGGAGTGGAGCAGTTCCCTGCAACCTGCCGAACAGTTCCCCGGAGCCAGCGGAGCCCACACCAGCCCACAGCCTCCATCCCTGCCTTGCCTCACCTCGGGGAGAAGCCGCTGCCTGCCCCATGTGAGGAGCGAGGAGCTTACCTTTGGTAAGTGTCCCACACCGGCCCTGGTGCCTCCCTTTCAGTTCAATCAACTGGAGATGATATCTTTTATTAAACCAACAAGATTTTTGCAAAAAAAGTTCATTAAAGAGAGTGAGCACACTTTGTCTCTGCTGGGTGATTTTCTGGTTTCTTCAGTTCTTATTAACGATTTATCCCAAGAAGGCATTAAACAGCAAGTGACTGTTGGAGCAGTGGCTTTGCACCCAGGTCGCTGCCCTGGGGAACACACACACGTCTTGCAAGCTGTGTGTCCCATGGCCCTCGGCTGCATTAGCGTGCATCTCCCTTGCACTGGGAAGGGTTCACAAGTTTGGCAAGCTCAGAGCTAGGACAAGAGTTGTATTGCCATCTATCAATTGATTGTGTCCAACCCATGGCTGCCCCACAGCACTCCAATACACTGCTCTGAGCAGCAGTTAGCATGGAGAAGGGAGGTGGCCGAACTCTACCCGCTCCCACCTGGACACTTACTGTGGGACACTTACCAGCGGACCACACTGAAAGGGGGAGGCAGGACCAAAGCGGCACACTCACAGACCGCTACTCCTTAGAAGGAACATTGCTTCAGTGGACACTTATGTGGAGCAAACCCTCTTCACTTTTGGCAGTCAGTATTGAACAAGTGCCTGAACACCTGCCGGATCATCTGTATTTGTAGTGTCAATCTTGTCCCTGAAGAGCATGATGTTCTATTAAGGCCTTTAAACAAAAATGCTTCTCCAAAACCTGGATTTTGGGAATCTTTGGGATGCGATTCCCATTACGTGATAGCATATCAGCTTGAAAATGGCATAATTCTTTTTTGGCGTTATTCTTCCTCCTGTGACACCTATTGCTCTTTATCTGAATACTTGACATAGTTCCATATTACATGGGCACTGATGTTACTCCAGAATGTCAAGACTCCTCATTAATTAGAGATATGAGGATTATTTTGCAGCCTGTTCCAGTTCTCATCATTCAGTTGTTTTTATGGGGTTAGCAAGCAAAGGAGTTAACCTTGTGCTGGGCCCTAAAGGGGTGTTCTGGCATTTTTCATAATAGCTCCCAAGCCACTCCTAAAAGTCAGGTTTTTGAAGACAGACAAAAAAATCAAAACAAAACAAAACAAAAACAGCATTGCTTTGTTATGGGAATCAAAATAAATTAAACAGTCAAACCAAAATCTTCAACCTTGTGAGTCAATGGTGAATCTCAGTCCTGGCAGTGCTTTGCCAACTAGGTCTCAAACAAGGAGAGACAAGGTTACCTGTTCAGATTTCCATTTATCTTACTTTTCCCTCCAGGCTAGCAGGAGCTGGGAGAGCTGCAGAAGCAGCATGCTCAGTGTACAAATGGCACTGTCAGACACCAAGCAAGCCATGGTATAGCACAAAAAGGGAGCAGAG
>NW_005842588.1:443977-452078 GCF_000455745.1 Alligator sinensis
CTGGAGGATAGCCAGGGGAGAAAAAAATTATTTAATCTTACGGTGTACTAAGAAAAAAGCACTAAGGACTAATTGTTCACAGCAGCTGACTGGCAGTTGTTTTCAGCATTCCTTCAGCTTAAATCATTATCCTGTCACAACAGGGATATATCCAACCCAGACACTACTGAGTCCAACAATGCTCCAATATCTCCCATTTGCTTGCATGTTTCTCTCATCATGAAGGATTGATTACCAAAGGATATTTCAAGCCAGATCATGCTTATTGAAGATCCAAACCCTTATGTCAAGTGTCAGTGAGCATCTCTGAACACCAGACCAGAAGAGAGGAGTTTGGATTCAGTTTGGTTTCCCCAGTTCTGTGTGTACATTATCAGCCTCAAAAAAGGGCTTTGATTAGGATATCTGCCTATCAAACATGGTCATTGCCCTTGCTGACATCCACAGTGGGGTTCTGCTTAAGTGTCTGCAATCTCTTGGATGTCATCCTAGTTGACTGATTCACAGTGGATCGCCTATTCATTTTCTTTATAGCACAGATGAACTTCCTTTCTAGGAAGGCTGGGCAATTTCTGTCATTGGAGGTTTTCAAGATGAGGCTGCACAGACATTAATCTGGGAAGGTTTAGAATCCTGAATCTGTGAAGGAGGGTTGAACTATGTCAGAGCATAGTGGTTGAGTGCCTCAGCACAGTGGAACTTTCTAGCTCAAGGCACGGTGAGATTTTGTACGAGGGAATTTCTCGGCATGGTGGAGAACCCCGGCATGGAAAGGTTCCCGCCACTGATATGCAAATTCACACGTTACTATTGGCCGGTTCTAAATTATTCCTACGTGGCGACTAGCAATTGGCTCGCTAGCTGTATAAAAGGTTGAAGCAGTTTCAGCCCAAGTTGGAGAACTCCGTGCCCATCTCGGAGTGAACATGACTCCCCGTCGCCGACCATCCCCGACGTACCCCCGTGTCCTGCATGCTCGTGTTAAAGATATCTCGTCTTATCAGAGCTCCTCAGTTAAACTGGAACTGAAGTTTGAAGTTAACTTTCTTCCTACGCTGTACATCTTGACAGTGTAAGTAAAGCCATCTTTGTTTGAACCAGTACGCGTTTGTACCTAATTCTACTCCAGCGGTCGAAAGTACCCATCTGTATGTGCCGGGTTTGTGGCCACAACCCAGCCGACCCTTTCCCGGATCCCCCTCGGCCCCCACAAACTAGATGACCCTTGGGATCTCTTCCAATCCTATGTCTCTAAGCTACCACAGTCATTGCAATGGAGAATATATAGCCTGAGTCCCTATCACCTCACCAAACTAGAGAAAAATCTTAGACAAAAATTTGTCCTAGAATAACTGTCTGCATATAGCAAGAATCTGATTTTGGTGCCAGTTCCCAAGCTCTCATCAGATGCCTACATTTAGGTTTCAGCACATCTAAAAACAAACACCTGGTCCCAGGAGGCTGATACAAATCAACAAGGCTAGGCTCCCCAGGTCCCCTTACCAGTTAATGTGGTAGACTTAGGGGCCTGCAAAGGGTGATGCAGAGCACCAAGGAGCTTAGCAGAGAAGGCTGCGAGTGAGCCAAGAAGAAATACTCAGCATCCTGAACTCCCACCTCTCCTCAGAGCCTATGTGCCAAACTCAAGGGTTCCTCTTTGATACCTCTGTGCACTCCAGAGCACCCAGAGGAAAGTGCCTAATGGACACTGATGGCACTGAGTTCAAAGTAGAGTATCACACTTGTGGCCACTCATGTAACATAGTTGGTATCACCTTTTATCCAGTAGTCCAGTGATTGGAGCTCTCACTCAGCAAGTGGGAATCCTGTATTTTAGGGTATCCTCAGTCTGAGTGATTTCAAACCCATATCTCTGGCCTTCCAGGAAATGGCCCTGGCCACGAAAGTATAAGACATTCGGGGAAAGGGAGAGTGGCGGGGAAAGTGGGCTCGCTACTGTTGTTGAAGCACACCTACTGGATGGCCAAGAGTCAATGGCAAGGAGAACAGGATTTGGCTCAGTAACCCAGTGATGAGGGAACTTCTGTGGGAGGAAGAGTCCTGGTTCCTCGCCCCTGCTCCCAGAATATTTCTCCTCTTTATCTGATGACCATCTGAGGTACAGAGCACCAAGAGTCCAGGAAAAAGGGACTGAAACTCCCCACATCTCTGGGAGTGCTCTTATCATTGGGCTGCTGAATCAGGCTTCCTCTTGCTTATTCTTCTAGGTCTGTGACTCTCAGCTCCCACTGCTCAGGTGTCTCACACCAACAGCAGGAGTGGAGATTACATCTCATCCAGCTTTGTAATGAGGTCACTCACCTATAAAATGGCAGGGTGTGACAGAACATGCCCTAGGGCTGCCATGGCACCCCCTTGATGGCTGCTGTAGTCCTGACCAGCCTTCGCTCCCACCTCTCATGGTCTTCCCCCGAGATCTCACCTGCTACACCTTGATGTTGATGATGAAGAGGGGAGGCTGCCCTTAGCTCGCTCTTGGTGCTCTTTCTATTCCCCTTTTTCTTCTCTGTGGGCTCACCCTGGCCCACTTGGCTTGGAGTTCAGACCGCCAACCTTCAAAGTCTCTCTCTTTCTCTCTCTCTCTCTCTTTCTATTTGGACCAACACTGGGTCTCTTGGACCCCAACCCTTATCCAGGCTTCCGCCTGTTTGGCCTTATCCCGTTTTCCTTCTAGCTGAGGCCCCTCAGACCAGGTCCACTAGTTAGGATCCTGGCTCTTCACGCCTCAGCCTCTCAGTGGAAGATGCCTGCCAGGTACCCTGCTTATGGCCTCCTTCACCCCTACAGGCACTGCCAGTCCTCCGGTTATTCAACAAACATACATCACCTTGACTGAAATACAAGCAAACCACTTCCAGAAAGTTTGCTCTGCTATCCATCAATATCCTATCACAAACTATAATTCCCAGGGCTAGACCCACTCTCACCCTTCTAGATAGCTTGGGTTTCCCTGGGCACTGCTTCCCACAGTCAGCTTCCATGGAGGAACTCCTCTCCCTCCAGCCTGCAGGGTCTGACTGCCTGCTCTGATTCAGGCCCTGGGTTTATATGCCTGGAAGGCACACTCCCTTTCTGCCATATGCCCTTCCCCACCCAGCATAAGGGTTTTACCTTTTTCATTAAAGGCCGGTCGGCACTCCTGCAGCTGTGGCCCCAGAGAGCCAGCTTAGCTTACTACATCCTCTTCTCCCTGTTACTGTCCCCTCTCTCCCCCAACCATTATGCCCGATTACACGGCGGGTCCCTGTTACACAGGGGTTAGCTTGAATCTGCCAGGCAGTGGATGACGTAGAACTCAGGTTTCCTAGGCCCTGGACAACTGCTGTACCCATTAGAGATATTGGGCCTTCCCACATTTTCAAATGAATGTGACCCTGAGTCCCCTGTTCTGTGCTGAACTCAATTCTGTTGGGGTGAGCACCTAGCAAACAAGGTCTCTAGGGATTTTGGTAGAGTTTAAGCATGTTTTCAGCTTCCATCTGGACCACAACAGAGCTTGGGTGGGAGTTAGGCACTTAGTAGTTTTAACTGGATTGCCTCTGAGCATGACTAGAAGCTTGAGGAGGAGCACTTGAAAGTTAGCCTGTCTAAATATAATCCCAATCATGCAGGTGGTCCAATACAATACCCACAAAAATTCTAGCCTAAGTCTGGTTATGTAGGTTCTTTTCAAGCCAAAACTGAGATGCTTTGGCACCCAGGTAGTCCTCTGCTTCCTGGAGTGGAGCTGACCTGGATTGTTTTTGAAACCGGGGCATCTAAATTCTAAGTCCCGTTTAGGTACCAAGTTGGCCACTTTGGATCTGGCCTTTGTCCTTTAAGGTCCGTCAGCCAGACATTTTCAAAATCTGGTCTAAAGAAGCGTGATTTAGTTAATTGCTACCTGTCAAACAAGCTGCTACCTGCCTTGACAAGTCCCAAGTACATTTGTAATTAAGGGTGGAAAATTCAAAATCTCCTTTTGTAGTAGCTGTGACCATGATCTCAAATCCCCACAAATTACCTACATTTCTCACTGCTAACAACATCACTCATTCATCCATCACCTTCAGTCAAATGTTGCAGTGCATGTTCAGGCAAAACCCCTACTGGAGCCCCTGGGAGTTTTGTTTGAGTAAGGCCTGCGGGGTTAGATCATTTGACATAAGAATTTACATAGAGCCTGGAGAGAAGAACACTCTTTTAATATTTAAACAGAGAATGGTCAGGCAGCAGAGAGGTCAAACCACTCTCATACCCTCTGTCAGTGAAGTGAGAGCTAATAGTCAAGCCTCAGGGTCAAAGTCTGTATCTCCATCTCCTACTGTCTCTTTCTGTTTATTGTTTCTTTTGTTCCAGTTCTTTTTCTTTCTTCCCTTCACTTTCCTTTTCCTGCCTCAGCTCTTTTCTCACTCTCTGACCAGCCCCCTATTAACTCCCACTCACTACTGGTTTCCCTCTCAGGGGGCTTCTCCTGCTGTCTCTACTTTTCCATTGTCACAGGAGCTCTCCATCCTACCTAAAAACTCCTCTTTGCTTTTACAGTTTGTCAAACAGCAGAGAAAAAAAAGCATCCCCTCATATAGGTCCTCTTACAAACTCATTTGGCAGTGTCAACACTGTAACAGGCATAATCAAGCTAACCTTAAGCTATAGACCACTGGCACTGCTAGCACCATAGCTGCAGCTGCACAGAGCTCAGCACAGGCAGTAAAACTGGCTCAAAAAGCAGGGTGAGTACTTGCTGGTTGCCTCACACTGACCTCCAGGCTACAGCTACATCAGTGCCAGAAAAGAAGTAAGTTAGTTTAAAGCAAAATCAGGTAAGTCTGCTCTATGCTGTAGACCTACTCTTGGCTTCCCTTCAATTGCAACCACATAGGGAGACTCCATTTGTTTCCTGACAAGTTACATAGCTAAATTCCTTCCTAGGTTCTGCCACACTAATTGTGTCTTAGAAAGGAGGCACATGGGTGACTAAGGGCACAGTTAGTTGCAAGCAAAAAGAATATTTAGCAGAGGACCAGATTGCATTTTCATTCTCAGGTCAGTTGTGATGACCAGTTAGTGTTCACCTCAAGTACTGGTCAAAACAGATCAGCAGGTAATCCTTGGCAGAAATAAGGACGTCATTTAATTTTAAAACTCTTGGTCTGAAATCTCCAGTGGCAGACAGAAGGAGCAACTGGGCACCAGTTGAGTTTGCTTGATTTGCAGATTCCCAGCCTAAGTTATAGCAGAAGATCTTGCTGTCACTTAGGTTGAAGTTACATGTTACACTTAGCGCCAAATGGGATTTTCAGTATAGCCTGAAGGCCAAATTCAAATTGATTTTTAAGCACCTCAGGTGGGACCTAGGCAGGGTTGCAGCATGTAAGTTCCAAAAAGAGATTAAAACTGGACCACAAAACTTATTAGGAACCCCAGATCATTAGAGGTGTGTACAGAAGTTGCTTTTTTCACCATTTAAAGTGCTTTATTGCCATGACTTAACAGAAGTGCATGCCTTTATAGCACTTTAAAAATGGGTACAATGCTTTAAATTAACCCTTGTTAAATGAGGTTAAGTTAGAAGTGCTATATTGTACAGCACTTTAGCAACCTACAGTGCTTTAAATAACTTATGTACACTGGTCGAACTTGTGCCAGTTCCACCAGTATCCCAAGGGCTTTGTGAGCTGCTGCCTGGCCCTGTGGCAGATGTAGTACCTGCTCCTAGTGAAGAAGGTTGGGGGTGGGGCAGGGAAGGGAGTGAAAGGGACATGCCAGGGGTGAAAGAGCCATCCACACACATGCAGGCACATGAACACACACACATGAATGCACACATGCACACTCCAAGGTCCTGTATGGCTGGGGAGACCATATGCTTGGAGCTGGGCTGTCAGCATGGGTGAGAGCTGCCTTCTCCACTAATCTGCTGCTGTCTTCAGTCTCCTGGTGCTCCTGCCACTGAGCCTGGAAAGCACAGAGAGGTTCAGAGCCCCCCCATCCCCCCAAAACAAAACAAACAAAAACAAAAACACTGCACTTCTGTCATGTTTAAGAGTGCTGTAACTTTATAGTGCATGGAGCACTTTTATACATATCTTGGCCGGCCACATCCAGAGGAGCATGGATGTGTGGTGTGCGGCACATTGCACATGCAGGTATTCCCCATGCTGCTACCTTGCAGTGCAGGGGGAGGGAGGGTTGACCCTGGGGTCAAAAAACCCACACCAAAAAAAAGCAGGTCAGTGCACGTGGTGGCAGTACACACTGCCCAAAACTGGAGTCTGGCTGGAGTCCTGCTCCAGCTGCCAACCAGGCTTCCTGCTGCGGCTGTAGCCCTGGGAGACCCCTGAACCCCAAGTAAGGCTGCTGGGTTGCCGGCCCCAGCCTCCCCTACCTCATCCAGGGTAACCTGCCATGCCCCAGAGCACATGTGGCATGGGCGTTCCCTGGGGACAAGCAGCAGTGGTACAAGGTATGTCACTGCTACTTGTCCGTGGGGAGACAAACATCTGCATTCATCTGGATGCACTCCTTAGGTCTATCTGCCTTTTTAGGCCCATAGATACCTTTAGAAATCTGGGTCTAAATATCTAAGTCCCAGTGTAAGTTGTTGAGACTTGTGTCCAAATCCTACTTCACATATTACGTGTAGAAAGTAAGGCAAGGGTGGCACCTTAGGGACTAACTGGTGCAGTATAAGAAAGGGTGAAATTATACATTATACTTCGGCCATACTAAATCTGTGAAATGTGAAGCAATGTTAAAATTAGAATGTGCTGCGAGCAGTCACACATTGAGGGTAAATACTGTTTCCTGCCTGCACAGATCTAACTTGTCACTAGAGGGCTTGCGAGCAGGGGTATGGTTGAGGGGGAGGAGGGGAAGTGCTTGGAGCAGTGCATCCTGGGGTGCTGGAGGACTGCAAATTGCTCCTTTTAGTCTTCATGGAGCTTACCTGATATGAGCTAGATAGTATGGCACAACTCTGAGATGATCAGAGGGCACTTAGCATGAGTTAATGAGCTCTAACATGAGAATGCTCAAGTTTGAAGTGTTCTTAGTATAGTTTAAGTGTAACATGCAACTTGTCTTCACCCTTACACTTCTGACTCTCAGTCCCTCAGGGAAGGGGAATCAGGTGTAGTTGAGCTCAGTTCTACCACATCTGCTTCTGGAGGATTTCTGGCCCATCTCCTTCATGCCTTTACCTCAGCAATGAAAGGGAAGCTGGCTCAGGGGCAGCTTGCCACTTCTGGTAGCCCTACGCCAGCAGAGAAGTCCTGAAGACTTCCATTATCCTCTGCCTGAAATCCCTGGCAAGTCTATTGTTAAAGCATAAGAGGCATGAAGTGGCCTTAGTAAAACAGAGAAATCAGCCCACTGTAAATAAACTTGAGCTACAGAAGAACAGTGGTAGTGGTTTGTTGACAGAAAACCAAATTTTAAGCTCTATCAGAGTTAGGCAGCTCAGTTTTTATCAGAGTTAGGCAGTCCTATTTTACGGCTTGCATTATGATTAGTTGGCATCTCACACAAGGCAATTCCTGTTTCACTTATCATGAACCCTACAGGCCAACGTGGTGGGTAGGCAGCATTCGCAGGGTTGGGAAGGTAGTTTCTCACAGGGGGCAGGCTTGATCCATGTTAGAACTGGAAGCCACTGAGGGAAACCCATCTGCTGCTACAGTAAGAAGTGGTGTTGGCAGTTCAGTAGATGGCAGTCTTCCCTCTAAATCAGTCATGAGCCAGTGTCCCAGCATAGCCATAGAGGCTTCAGAAACTGGAGAGGAACACATAGGGGTGGCATCCTGTCAGACTCCTAGACTTAGAAAGGGGAGCGCTGAGGGAGGGGGGAGCGCTGGAGGCTGGGGCAGAGGGAACGCAGGGCACTGAGAAATAAAGAAGATAATAGAAGTTCAAGGAAACATGGAGGATGGGTTCATGGGATAAGGGGAGAATTAAAAAGGGGTAAAGGGGACTCCTGGAGAAGAGAAAAGAAGCAGTATGGGGAGGGGAATAGTGGAGAAAACCAACATGGAAGGGAAGGGACCAGAGAAAGAACCTACATTGCTTTCTCCCCTCCATTTGTACCAAGCCTACTCTTTCC
>NW_005842588.1:452109-474620 GCF_000455745.1 Alligator sinensis
GATTCTTCCCACAACCTCCTTGCCAGTCTCTCCCCAACACACAAAGCCTCGGTATGGTCCTTGTCCTGGAGCAAATGCCATTGCTGTTCTCCTTGTTCTGTCCAGACCACCCCCAGTAAAACTGCTGGAAGCAAGCAGTGTAGTGTCATGTAGGGGCAGAGGTAGGGGAACCATCACAACTCTGTTCTCAGTGGTGACAGGTGAAACAACAAGGAGCAACAGTCTCAAGTTGTAGCAAGGGAGGTTTAGGTTGAATATTAGGAAAAACTCTCTCACTGGGAGGATGGGGAAGCACCAGAACAGGTTACCTAGAAAGGTGATGGATTCTCCATCCTTGAAGGTTATTAAAGTCTGACTTGACAAAGCCTGGCTGGAAGAATCTAGTTGGGGCTGATCCTGTTGGACTTGACTTCCTGAGGTCCTCTTCCAACCCTAATTTTCTCTGATTCTCTGCAGTTTTAGCTAAGGTTAAGAAACAAAATATCTCACCCATAAGTCACATAAACAACAGTAATTCTTTACTGTTGCACCTTCACAGACTTGGTGAAATCTCAAGCATTTTTCACCACAACATTCAGAAAGACTCTAAATTCTCTCCTGGCTAAATTTCAACATTCTTCTCCCGACCATTTCACCTACAGGGATTTTTTTTTGGTTTGTGTTTTTCTTAATAAAGCCACAGTAATGGATATAGTATATGCCTCCCCTTTCCATTTTCCTTAGGCTCCATCTTTTCTCCAGCTTATGAAAAAAAAAATTGTTCTGGATAGGCCAGCCCAGCCTAGACAATTTCAATTGGAGACACTTTCAGAAAAGTGCTGAATGATTGATAGTAAGGAGCGATAATAAAATTGCTTTGGTAACCTGAGTCAGAGCTGGAACACAAGCCACAGACCAGTTCCCAACTGTCAATAAAACTTGCATTTTCAAATAAACTTCCCAAATTACTCTTTTACACAAAATACCGAATGCTGATTCCCCTTGGAACTTAGAGTGTTGGGAAAAGCAAAATGGGAATTGTTTGTTTTTTTCTTTTTAAAAATACCTCACAGTCATGTTTGTCATGTTAATATTTGTCAGAGGCAAAACATGGACTATGTTTATAATTTGTAATTAAAAGGATAAGTCTGTCCTTCCAGATCCTTAGTTGCTTTTACTTGACATTCCAATACTCATGTGCCTCCAAAAAAAAAGACAGACAAGGAACCATCACTTTTCCAGCCCATGATGATGCCTCTGTGATGTAGCCCCAAAATCACATTTACTTTTTTGCTGCCATTATTGTTTTACAAGCTGGTTCTCACTTGCTGATTGGTATCACACCTGCAGTCACCTTTGTTCTGCTCATTATTGAAGGGAGATAGCAGCCAGCACATTAGGGATATAAGCATACAGGACAGTAACAGCAGCAGCAAAAGAAGTCAAAGCGACCATATTTAGTCTTTGAATGAATTTATGACTCCAACCAAAATCACCAGGAGCTTCTTCAGAGGGGAGAAGCTAATCTAATATGATTTGGGATGGCTTGCAGAGAAGTGTATTTGGATCTATAAATTACTTGCAACATGTTTAAAATAATAATTAGCCAAGATGTTTCTACTGATTAAGCATTAGGAAGTTGCTAAAGAGTGTAAATCATTCCAGCTAAGCGGGCCACTAATTTACACCCACTGACAAGGCTTTATTTCTACTTATTTTCTACAGTAGCATAAGATAGGATCTTCTTTTGTACCAGACAGTTATACTGCAATATTTTTAAGCCTCACCCCCCACCCCCAAATCAGTTGAACCAAACAATTACTCAGTCAGAGCTATCAATGTAAATATGGGGGGAAATGTAGAGACAAAATTTTTTGGAAAATAAAAGAAATCCAGCAACCTGTAAGTTATATCATGAGGTTTCCCTGCACCTGTTCCCTCACAGGCTCAAAGTATGGATCTAAGGAGAGAATTTTTTCCTTATACCAAGATCCCCCAAAAAACCTTTAGTAATTCTTTTCCTCACGTGGCCTAGCAGATTTTCAATATTTTTTCTCCACCCCCGCTGCCTCCTCCTTTCCCTCCATGCAGAGTAATCTCCCTGGTCCTGCGTCACCCATTCAATGATCCTTCTTATTCCACATGATCACATGCCCTGTATATACTGTACCTTCCTCTAGGGCTCTAATGGTAAACATAAGGGAGAAAACACCCTCCTTCCACTTCTTTCCTTCTGCTATGTTTTTAAAGACATCTTATTTTTAGCCAGGAAGTTATGATGTTTCCCAAATTCTTGTCTTGAACATCACCTCTTTCACTTTCAAACTGCAGGACAGTGTTTTAAAAACTGTTTTTTGAAGTTATGGCAACTGCTAATACAGTGTGATTTTACTTAATTGATTCAAATGTCTCTCTACCATCACAGTCCTTTTCTGTATAGTATGATAACCTTCCAATCACCCATCCTCTTCCTCCAAGGCTACAAGTAATGAAGCCTCAAGCCCACGTTTTGTGTTCCAATACAGTACTGGGACATGTCAAATGAACGACACACAGCTTGCTCACTCTGCCGGCTTTCCCATGTATTCATGTCTATACACCACACAGAAGGCATTGTATTGCAAATCAGCATGCAGCTTAGTCACAAGGAAAGCCTGAGCCAGCCTGTAGCCTCAAGTAAAGCATCAGATTCTTTCAGTGTGAGAATCAGAGTAAAATGCAATATTATAGGAAAATACTCTCTGAAGTGTCCTTTTTTGCTCCCCCTTCCAAAATGTATTTCCAACCCTGATGTCCCTTTTAGAGTTTCAGTCCACAGAGTAACACACATCCTGCAACCAATGTTGCACACAATTCCACATATCTTGCACCCAATATAGTTCCAGACTGTCAGAAGAGCTGTAGGTAAATGGTTCTGTAAATACATTATCAATTTACAGGGTGCATAACTTTGTAATGAGTGATCTCAGAAGCCTGTTGTTTCTAGATTAGGCTAGTTCTGTGAATGAAAAAAGCAAGAACACCAACAAAAATTTAGTGGGAATCAGAAGGCCCAAGGTAGGGAGGGTCTTATTTGTCTCTCTTCTTTCCCATCGTCAGTTTCAGTCTCCTGAGACCTCTTCCAGAATGCTTCCATCTCCTCTAGGAAAGCCATTTTCAATTTAGGAGAGATGATTTAGTCTGATGATGAGGGTGAAGAGAAGGAGAAAGGTTTAAATCAAACCCAATTAGCAAAGCCAGATAGGCTTCCCTTCTAGGTGTGACCCATCAGTTCAGCTGCCTTCATCCTCGACAGAATCACGAGTGGACATTATGAAACACAGCCATGCTACTAAAACTCTTCCTTAGTCTCAAGAATTAGCCGTGAAGGAATATGGGAGAAAGTATCAAGATTCTTAAACTGAGGAAGTTACATCCTCTAATTGGTGCTGCAGCAATCAGTGACCAGAGTAAACATTAAAAAGTTCAATCAGCATTTCATCTGAGAATCTTAAAACTTCACATGAGTGCTGTGGCTTTAGAAATAATCCACCTAAGAGATTATCTCTTAGCCACGCTGAGGTAATCTCATGAAGCAATTGTGTACGTTCAGTCCCCGTCTTCAAGACACCTAAGCTCTCTGCAGGACTCTTCCCCACCACGTGAGTGGTTTATTAGGATTTAGGGAAGGCCAGATAGGGCAACCAATGCAATCAAATGTGCAACCAGTCAAAGCAATAGATAAACCAATGAATACAGTGGGCAATATGGGGTATGGAGGAAGACAAGGGAGAGGAGTTACAGTAGGATACCCACAGGGGAAAAACCTGACACAAAGACATAATGTATTTATATAGGACTCCTTCCACACACGTTAAGTGCTTTAATGCAACCCCTACTTCTTGTAAAAGGAGCTGCATATAAATTTCCATTGCCTGGACAGCCATAATTATTGTACAGAATACAACCTCAATACAGCATAAAAACATAGGTATGACCAGACTGGATCGTGTCATTGGTCCAACTAGCCTGGTGTCACAAGAAACTGCTGGTGATGTTTCCATCTAGTCCAGCAGACTCCAACATGGACAAACATCGCAAGCTTTACAAAGAAGTGTGCATGAAAATTATACATCTATTATTGTGTGTGTGTGTGTGTGTTAGAGAGATTCTTTCAAATATTTGTTTAATTTTAAATAATGATTATTATAATTTTAAATAATAATTTTAAATTAGACACATATTTAAAATTAACAAAATTAAGATAAATTTAAAATATAGTAAACAAAACAGTAAATTTTATTTCACTGGGGACAAAAAGCCCAAGAGCTGTAATAATGGGGGAAGGGATTTTGACCAATACCTATAAAGAAAGAATTTCCAGAAGTGCAGATGGCAGGTGCTATTATATTAGTGCATGTGTTTTGCTGTGGGCAGGGTGATGGTGAAGACTTTGTGGTTAGGCCTATCCCTCTGCATTTTGCAAGGAGGATTGAACTGAAGAGTTGCAAGTCTTGCTTCTGGAGGCTGCCAAACAGGAAGTCACACCTCCCCTGAAAGGGCTAGCATACCTATGCTCCGTTTACGAGAATTAGGGGTTGCATTAAAGAGACCTGATTTCAGGATTGGAGTTGAAGGGGCTTTTCCTTCCAGAACTGTTTCATTGATATGATCTTGACAAATGGCAGCAAATAAAATATGCTCCTGCTCGTTTCCGTAATAAGTCTGAGCACTGACCCAACACACAGAGCTTGCCATTTTAACACTCTGTGCAAGGCTCCTGGATGGGCCGTAGTGTGGGCTGGTAGAACCAGGAAGAGGAAGGACAGATTTTTGTGAAGATCTTCTTGAATTAATAAAACTGCCAGGGGGACAAAAGCAGCCCATGCTAAAAATCTCCATAAAAATCAGATTAAAATGCACCCATTAACTCAAAACATATGAGTCTGAACATCAAAAGGTTTGTAATTCATGCACGTGCTGCAGATAATTATCAGTTTAATATGATACTTCCTACAGCGACAGAGCTGACGTCAGAACAGTTCAACTGCTGTCTTTCAAATAAGACTCTGACATTGAAAGAAGGCCCCACTGCCCAGCTGCCTTTCTAGTATTAAACAGTCTGTTCCTTCCCTGCCCCCTACACAACAACCATGCCAAGAAACGGCTTGTACCCTTGTGCTTCATCCTCTTCAAACCTCAGTGCTTCAGCAGATGAGGCTTGCACTATGCTCTTGTTCTTGCAAGGGACCCCTCACTTCAAATTCCCCACCTCATGACTCAACCAGTGAAGAATTATAAAAGAAAACCTAATTGAAACAGGGCCCCTGAGAACCATTCGAAATATGGCTTAGGAAATAAATGTCAGATTCCATTTCCTCCAGTCCGCTGGAATCTGCAGATGGCAGCAATACCGCTGCTCAGCTCCCCTCCCAGGCCTCACCCAGGCAGACAGGCTGCACTGCAAAAAGGCCTCAGCAGACAGGTTCACAAATCAGCTGGCAGAGGAGCCTTTCCCCTAGGTTCACTCAGGGAATGCTTGCTGCTCCAGGGCAGTCAGAGGCTGAGGTGTTGTGGGAGCCGAGTTATACATGCACCAGCTTGGCTGCCTGTAATCCAACAGTATATCACTGCCTGGCCGGGGGAGCTCCTCTTAGAATTCTCTGCATATTTCCAAAGCTGTCGGGTTACTTGTGATGGCAGAAAGCAGGTAATAAATCCCAGCCCCTCCAAGAAAGCTGCACGTATCATTAACTTGAGAATAATGTGACTTCAGGCACTGGCAGAGCAAAGCACTTTCATGTCATATTTCAGAGATATTTGTTTAATTCCAAAGCTTCCCCCGAAGTTGCGATGGGGGGTGTGTGTGTGTGTGTGTGTGTGTGTGTGTGTGTGTGTGTGTGTTCAAGGAAGTGCCTTTTTCCCCCTGCTTAAAGAAAAGATTCAAGAAGCCTACTAAAGTATACTCAGCCCCTGTAATTTAGTTTGATGACAGACCCCAAGCAACATTCCCCTTTCTGCTACCCACAATGTACAGTAATAATCAAAGCAACTTATTTATTTTTCTCTACTCTAAAATGAGTTCTTCCCCCTCTGTCCATAGCTACAAGACACTTGTGTGGTGGCCTTCCTATAATTCTTCTTTTTTTTTTTAAATTAAAAAAGAAAAGAAAGACTTTTATTGCTTGAAGTATGGGAAATCACTAATGGTTAAAAAAAATCCTTTATTTAGCACTTTCCTACCACCCCATCCTTGTACAAGAGGGTTTTCATTTAATTTGTGGAGAGTGGTATGGAAAAGGGCTCTATGAAAGATTTGGGCCAAGCCCCAAGACCTTTAGGTAGGTACAGCATTTACTATAAGCATAACAATCCATGAAATTTAGTTGAAGGTTTTTGGAGAACTGTTTTTCTTGTGAAATTTAGCTATTAATAGTTTTCCTGTCTGTGCCAAGCAAGAAACACAGGTACCTATCACTTAAGAGAACAGGTAAGGTCAATATATACAGCAAAACTACACACATGTTGCTGAGCATTAGAGACAGACCAGCTAACCTGTTCTGGAAGTTAAAATCTGTCCCACCCTGTAATCAATTGTACTACCCCAAGCCCAGCTCAAAGTGTCATTTGTTTGTTTTAATAAAAGGAACGCCAGACAGAACTTTAAACCTGTTCCCACAATGTTACTTTAATTATACAAGAAGACTGATGATAATTTACATTTTAATTAAGATGAATGAATTATGCATGATTCATTAGAACATTTTTCATAGCTAGCACTAGAGCAAAAGTGGTATGGACTACAGGGATCATCTTAGCAATGTAAAAAGGACAGCATCCTGCATTTTCAATTGCATTTGATTGAAGAAAGACAGCTGTAAAAAGGTCACCTCATCCAAGTACTGATCTAGTATCTGAGCTCTGCAGCATGCTGTGTGCTACTGCAGAAATTATGTTCTATGCTTATTATGCCCTGCAGGAATTATAAATTACAGTTTTATACAATAATAATGCAGTATTTTAGATCATCTTAATACAGGATTACCCTTCAGAGTATTTTAGGATTGCAGCATGTACACTGGAAATTTAACAGTGAAATAGCTCATCTTCCTAGCCTAAACTAGAACTCATCTAGGTAGAAATAATCATGTACAAGACCCTTGGTTTGAAGCTTAAGTCACACTAACATCTCCAATAGTGATGGGTCTTGCCATTATATCAGGGCATTCATAATATGGAGTTCTTTGCTTGCAGGCTTGCTTATAGTCCTTACTTTCATGGATGCATAGGACTACATGAAAATCTTAGCATTCACCTTTAGAAAGAAAGAAAGAAATCTAGCTGTCATACCTGCAGAGGGAAATGTGAAAACTTGAATCCTGAAAACTAAAAATTCAGAAGACATCATCTTGAACCCAAAGTTAGTATTTGTTTCAATATCTTATTATTGTTTTTAAGCTGCCATATGATTTCTGGCACTTGTAGCTGGCAACAAAAGCATCTCTTATGCAATATTCTTATTTCTCTGTATCCCTTTCCTCTTGCTGCCAGTTTCCTCATATCTCTTGCCCTAGCGGGCAGGCCAAATTTGAAGAAAAAAAAAATGTAATGCTGCCAAATTAAACTGGCAACATCTGACTGGCCGTATCTACTCCCCGTGCTGGATCCTAGTGCAATTGCAGCATTCAAATTTCATGTTTTATTTGCTTGCTTTGGCTTAATATTAGTTATTTCCTCCCTTATATCATCATACTGCAAGTATACTGGAAGCCATGACAGGAAATATGTCATGAACACTGAGGACAAACCTTCACTCGATAAATACAACCATGACCAAGTACCTGGGGCTTTCCCTTCCCCTTGCTGGAGATGTCACTGTCCTGTATGCCCATCTGAAGGGAAAATGTCTTTTTGGAAATTGGAGAAGTCTATCTGGACTTCCAACCATTACCTAGAGAAGTAATTTGGATCCTGGTACTAGATGAAGCCTTAGTCCTGTAGTGGTCTGAAGGGCTAGGAAGAGGTCCTAGCCAACAAAGCTCACGTATCAAGGGGAGCTTGCCTACCCTACCTCTTCCGAAGTGGGTGAGCAGTGAGTGAAGCCAGCTAGGGCAGCAGCTTCAAAAGCAGAAGTCAAGTGCCCCCTAGACAAGGGCCTAGTAATTCCAACTAAACTGGCAACTAAAGCTTACAATAAACAGTTCATTTTGTTGTGATGTGTGTTGAAGCACAAGGGACTGTATTTTAACAGGACTTCCTGTACAGGACATCTTACTCCTGGTGATCTTTGACAATAGCCCTAACTAAAAGATAATTCCTGATTGTGCTTCAGATACAAGAAACATTGAGAGGATGCTCGTACCATTTATTAATTCTTTCATATCATGAGAAAGAGTACAGTGCACATACACAAGGGCAAGTCAGCCAGTGTACCAAGCACTAACAAGAATGCAGGGATTACCCTATCAGACTGGTCTAACAGCCAGTCTAATGCAGGAACCTGTCTCCAGCAATGCCAGGGCCAGAGGAAGGTGCAAAAGAACCTCAGGTTGAGTAGTTACAAAATAACTTGCCCATAGGAAATGTGTCTTCCTAAACCTAGTCAGTTAGAAATTGGTGTATGACTTGAAAACTTAACAGGTTTGTGCTCATTCTGTTTTATCCCTGCCCAGTATATCTGTGGATGTTCTCCAACTTGTTTGAAAAATTCTACTAAGATTCAGCAATAATTATATCTAAAGAAATTAGTTCCAAAATTAAAATCAGGGCTCCAAAAGGGATTCATCATGAGAGCAAGCAGCATAACCATCTTATTTACACAGTGTTCTATGCATTTGCTTAGCGAGAACAGTTTATGATGTTAGCTTTCTTCTTGTTTAGGAAATGGCTCTCTCCTTATTTGAGGCATGCTGCTATGCAACAAAGCTGCTATGCTTTGCTGCTTACCATTATCACACTTAGGTAGCCCCCTTATAGCCTTCCATTATTTCCAGGGGCTAAATCACAGTGAAAGACAACTAAAGATGCACTAAAGACTTTCCCAATGTTACTTTTTTTCAAAGCACCTGATGAGGTTGCCAAGGGAATGTTACCTGGTCAAACAGGAGGAAGGCTGGTCTATGAAAAACAGCTCCCTCTAAAGAGGTAAAACTATAATATGAAAGACCTTGAGAATTTCCAGTTTGTTGCCTACCAAAGGCAACAAATAAAATACAGTTCTGAGAATTCCCATGAATATTAAAAGAGAGAGTCCAACTCAGTAACAACTGTAATAGTTATTTTGTTTACATGTTTGTATTAAACATACAGCAGCCATCTAGTTACTATCAAACTACATGTGTACTAGAGACCATTGGTTAATTTTCCATAGGCTAAACAGCCATCCTTAGAGAGATTTTCTATCACTATTAATTTTGTCTAGAGTCAGACTAGTGACTCTGAAGCAAGGCTACATAGTCCCATTGCCAGCCCTCTTAACAATACTCTCCTCTATTGGAGTTTTTTTCCCCTACAACCTGAATCTCTCTCTCAGATATCTAACGACCATCATAATTGGTTCAATACATCTCCTGTTTCTTTACTACTGACTTATTAAGAGTTTTCATGATTCTAGCTGCAAGTGAATTTAGGGAAGATAATCTATTGAAGCCCTTAACTCATTTGTGTCCATGGAAGCTGAGGGACATTTCTCCATCCATTTCCTTGCTTCCCCTTCACCTCCAGGTGATATACCACCACTTAATCTCAATTTAGGTCTCCTGGGCTACTGCCATGCATAAGAAAGTAATAAGAAAAATGCTTTCAGCTGTTGTTGCATCTGCCTTTGTTTTGCTCTTCAAACCTGCTCTCCAATACCAGAGGGGAATGCTCGACTCATACTAGCGTGACTTGCTGTTCTACCCTGCATGGTCCATTTATCTGCTGTAACTTTGCTTGAAGTAGGTCATGGGGCAAAATAAAGCTCCTTCCTTCACAGGCATGCCAATGCCCTCTAGTTCATGCGGGCTTTACAAATGAGAGCAGACATGTGCACATCTCTTTCTATGCAATCACATGCTGGGAAACAGCTTATTGCTTTCCCAAAAGGGAAGCCTCTCAACCTCAACAAAGCAGGCAATGTCTCCATGCTTCCCCTTCATTCTTCCAAGCTAAATTAGGTTTGTAAGGTAACCTGAGCATTCTGGCCTGGTCAGAACACAAACCATTCAGGTCAAGAGATACCAAGCAAGCTGATTGTGGCCCTGTAACAAAGTTGATCCCATACATTGCTTCAGTGACAGGTCTCTTGAACCAGACTCTGTTCGCTACCTTCTGCGGACATCATGCAGCGAATGTGAAGTTTTGGACCAGAGTAACTCTGCATAAGCCAAGAGGTGGAAAAACAGGCCTCATGTTTGAAGGGAACCTGAGGATGCAGTGGAATCTTGCTGGGTTTGAGTCCTTCTCCAAAGCAAAGGGGAGTGAGGCAGATATATCAGGTCTGGAGGCCCTGGAAACTAAAAAGGAATTTTGGAAACAGGAGAGCCTGTCTTG
Organism: Alligator sinensis; assembly: GCF_000455745.1. Taxonomy (NCBI): domain Eukaryota; kingdom Metazoa; phylum Chordata; order Crocodylia; family Alligatoridae; genus Alligator; species Alligator sinensis. Next base: position 462,601 of record NW_005842588.1, read on the forward strand.
AAGTATCAACACCAAATGGGATACCAGTGCCAGATGCATGGCTGGGGTGAGAGGCCAGGTATCAGTCTTGGCAGTGGTTTGGCTTCCCAGGAAATCCGAGGGAGGAAGGTACAGTAAAAAGCTCACAATCTGTTAAATCCAAGCAGCTAGAACTGTTGCTGAGAGATCTTCTCCCAAATGTGTTGGGCTGCAGCAGTGACCAAACACCCTGGGAGAGCAGGATTAAAAAGAAATTTACAGCAATAAACTCGGGGGGGAAAATGGAGCAGCTAAAAGCATGGAAGACAAAAGGAAGCAATTTCAATTGCACTGAACTCCATACCTAAAAGCCAGGAGTGCCAGCAAAAAGGCAAAACTAAACAGCAACTATGCAAGAGAATGAACTCTCGCCGGAAAAAAAGAGGACGGAGACATACACTCACCATTAGGAGAACATTTCTCACACAGCAACCACACCGTCTCTGACCTCACTATCTTCGTGCTCGAGGGAAATCTACCTAGCAGTTTTAAGGCAAACTAGGAAACAAAAATTCATAAGCTAGCTGGACACTAAGAACTAAGAACCAAGGACTAAACATTGATATTGAATTTATGACCCATTATGAGTTTATCCAACTGCTGAATTCTTTCCACATAGGAATGGCAAGATTGAGCTCCCCACTCCTGCCTGCCCCTTTGGATAGACCTTGTTCTCCTAGTAACCAGCTTCTTTTCTTTAGCTAATTGTGAGTCTGCTACCCCTGAGAATTTATCTCAGACCTTTCCCTATGCTGTGTTTCACTTGCTGTGTCTGGCTTCCTGTAATTAGAGACCTGAAAAAGAATGTCTTACATTCAAAAACTTGTCTAACTTTATCTAAATTACATAGTTGGCCCAATAAAAAGATATCACCCTAAGAAATTCTTGCCTCATGTAATTTCTGGACCATCATCACAGGTACAACATCACTCTTACACTACACTGAAAAAAGCAGTCAGTCAGAAGGCTACCTTGTAAGACTAGCTACTCAAACCAGCAATCAAAAACCACTGTTGTGCAAGAGACATGGAGTGCAGTTCTAAATAAAGTAGTTCAATTGAGCTAAAAAAATCCTTATCCTTAAGATCTAAGACTAAGTGCAAAAATTAAATGGTTTGTTCCAATACCTTCAAGGGGGCACTGGCACAGTTCTCTTACAGCATAAAGCTGGGGATTGGTAGCTTATGCTTCAGAGATTTCTACAACATGTAGTGCCAATACACTACAAGAGAGGAGGTTGCTTTGGCATTCATGTATAGATTCAAAAAAAGGTTGTGTGCTTTTATTTATGTGGGGCCACCGTTAGCTGAAAGTAAACCATAAACCACTTATTACTATTGCCAAAAAAGCGAGGTAGGAATGTAGTGTTCCCTGAGAACGCAGAAAGTTTGAGAAGCGGCAGCTCCCCCCTACTTATAAATATATGGTTTGTAAATCAAATTAAAGCCTGGGAGAGATTTACTGGTTGTAGAGGCCTTCTCAAGAGCGTTTAACAAAACTGCAATGGAGCAAGTGTCAGAATTAGCTATTATACAGGCTTTCTCCAAGACTAGATGAGCCTTAAAAAAAAAAAAGAAGAAAAATTCAACATCAACTGTGATTGCCAGAACAATAGCTCAGGATGAAAACTGGGAAGACAGTGGATAAAGCTATTAGCCCAGGGGGTCTAAAATAGCATGTTCCCAGCCCTGTACTGGATTTTGTTTAAAGAAACCAGAATTCAAAGATGTTACAGAAACATACATTAGAAAGGATATGTGGAAGGTCATTTAGGGATTGAGAAATCTAAGAAAAATCTAGAGACATTTTATAATGGCCTCAAATGAACTGTGATAGTGATGAAGTGGCCAAGGCATGTCATGTATGCCAAGAACCAAGGCAGAGTCAAGCGAAAGTACCAGTGTTGGTGACATAGGAGAAATTAGCACCCAGAAGCAAAGTAGATAATGATTCTTTTCCATTGAATGGAAAAAAAAAGTTGTGTGTTCATAATCTAGATGATTATTCTCATGTCTTGTATTTAGTGTTGAAATAATAAAGCATCTACTGAAAAAGCTATGGAGTCAGACCCTGACAAACAGGACTTTGAATACTGTAATGAAAGAAGCCGATGTCAGAAGATCTCAGGATCTGATGAACTATAATAAGGTTAGACATAACAACAAGAAAAACAACAGCAACATAACTTGGGGTCTCAGGAACTGCCACCACTTCATGAACACCACACAGTGTGCATCTCTGATGGAAAATCAATTTTCATGAACAATAGCAATGTCACATGAGCTTACCCTGCAGTAGAAGGATTTTGTTATTCTGAAGAAACATACACCAAAGAGGAATAAACAACAACCACTTCCAGAAGAGATGAACACAGAGCACATGGTGTCTGCTATTTTGCTTGAGAAGGTTTCCAAGAAGAACTACAGGAACTGGAGACAGCTGAGCCCCAGCATACAGCATTGCCAAAACAGATGGACTTACAGTCTCTTGACAATAGTAGTACAGATGTCAAGGAAGACCTGCAAGTCCAAGTGACCATGTGAGGCATCACAGAGATTAAATGGAACATTTGAAATAGGTTTAGTTAGAAGACTGGTTATAAGGACTTGAACACATGTTATTTTTAGGGCAGAAGGCAGGCTAGAAATGCACTTACAGACTAGCTGCCTTATGTCTGACTTCAGACTAACATGGATAACAAACTCTCTCTACTCATGTTATATTTAAGTATTGTTATTAAGTTTTGGCTGGGATAAGAAGTGGTTTTATTTCTCAGACACAAGAATGCTGGGGGAGGATAGGTCAGAAGCACATGCCTGTTGTTCAAAGACAACTGGAACTGCATAAAAATGATCTCTTTCAAAAACCTGGGCCCCAGAGTGATTGCTAGTTGTCTTATGGGGTAGGGTGATAAGATGGAAGACTCCTTTTTACCAACACTAAAGTTTTTAGGACTGTTATATTAGCCTTAAAAAGGTAGGAAAGTCAATGCCTCAAAAGTGTCCAAATGCTACAAGTCACCATCCCTTTGATTACAGCCCTACCACTGCCAAACAGAAAAACTCTCATGCTTGGAATAAATGCATGAATTCTCAGAAGCCACAGCCCTGGTGAAATATGGGCAGTGGTAGTCTTAAGCCATTTTTCCACACTCAGGCCTGGTTGCAACATAGTGTCAACACTAGGCTGGCTAAGTATAGCTCCCCCTATGGGAGCATCCAGACAAGCATGCATGTGCCTCTTGCAAACCCCTTTGAGATGCTGCAAGATGCATGGGGGGGGGAATGTTCCCCGCGCTGAAAATTTGCAGCATGTGGGCAAAATTAGACCCCTGGATATTCAGGGTTCAAGGAAGAAAAAAAAAAAAAGCACCGTGAAACAGCGGGGCAAGGCACGGTCCTGGACCATGCCCTGAGACAGCCAAATGCTTGGGTCCTCCACAGAGATGCTCTGGTAACCAGCCAGAGAATCTCTGTGTGTGACCCTTGCCTCAGTGCTGAAGCACACTGCCTGCCTGTGCAGGGCAAGCAGCGTGCCAGCTGCTGGGACCTAGACCCAGGCTCCATGCAGGGTAAGTAGGGGGTGGGGGAGGAGGGAGGAGACCATGGGGGGACCCCCGCCCAGCCCCAGCTCTTGATCATTCCCCCACCTGGCCCCAGCCCTCCCAATCACTGCCCTACCCAGCTCCAGCCTCCCAGTTGCTGCCAGCATCCCAGCACTTAAAAAACAAAACAAAACAAAACAAAGAACCCGCATTCACTGGCTGTAGCAGCGGCCGGAGACACTGGGGCCTCAGCCCCACCACATGTGTGGGACAGTGGGGAACAGCCCCAGGCGCCTGGCACCCATGCTTCTGCCATCAGATTTCATGGGTGCTGCATAGCTTGGCAGGGCACCGAGCAGTGCCATGTGCAATCTGGGAGCTCGTCGCAACTCCAGCTTTTCACCTGGATCATGGCGCCACTCAGCCCCAGTAGCCCTGAGCTCCCAGATGGCGTGCAGCACCACACAGTGCCCTGCCGAGCCACACAGCACTCATGCAATGCAACAGCTGCAGTTTGGGTGCCAGGCAGCTGGGGCTGATCCCTGCTGCCTCCTGCTATGCAGGAAGGCTCTGCCATGAGGTTCCAGTCGCCCTGACAGCTATTACTACAGCCAGTGAGTGCAGGGGTTTCTTGTTTTTTGAGTGCCAGGACACTGGGGCCAGGCGGGGCAGTGATTGGGGGAGCTGGAGGAGCAAGCAGGGGTCATGTGGGCCCTGTAGGGGGTGGTATCCCCTGCAGGGGGGCATGTGGTCCCTGTTGGGGGGGGCTATGGGTCGGGTTTGACATGTGGACCCACCCGTCCTGACCAGCTCCCCCTATATGCCCCCCCACACCCAGTCCCCCCACAATCCACCCACAAAACTCCACACCCCCAAGCCGCTCCTACAAACCCCTCACCCACATTCCTAGCCCTGTGGGTCAGGAATGAGGGGGCTGGGATAGGGGCAGGGCACTGGCATATCAGTGTTGCTCAAGGCTACACATCCTGGTGAGCAAAGCGGGTAGGGGCAGCTCTGATTCTTCTATGACAAAAAAACCAAAAGTCAATGCCAATGCCAAACTGTATAGATATTTAGAATTTATAGATATTTAGAATTTATTATGATGATGGAGGCACCAGTAGGCTTCTAAATTGCTTTAAAATTGTAAATATATCAATAAAACATTGCCCAACTAATTTGATCTCCCTTTCTCTCTATATATAGATCTCTAGTGTTCTTTTGTTTTACTTGTGGAAGAACATGGATTTTGGTGTATTCTAAACAGTGACTTTGGGATTTTTTTTATCAGGGATTTTGCAGCTTTTAAATAGGGAACAGCAGATTTCCTGATCGGGAGGCAAGTGGCAGGACCCAGGCAGAGGAGCCTGCTCAGAGCTGGCACCCAGGACCCAGCTGGAGGCAGATGACCTCCTGGTCACTTGGGGCCAGGAGGACATGCTTTGACAGTTCAGAGCAAGCCACCACATGGGAATATCTTCCAGGAAATAGCTGCCCAGATGGCCAAGTGGTGGTATACATGGCAGTAGCGCCGCACAAAGTGCAACTGTGCAGCCACAGCCCACTGGCAGCTGGCCCAGAGGTGCAGATGCCTTTAATGGCCATGCTGTCCACATCTGGGTCTGGCAGGCATTCAGCGTTGGAGGCTACATGCTGTCACAGGTACACAGCAAGTCACAGCTAAGCAGCAGCTCCCACTGCCAGACTGCTGCAGTGGGTAAAGGGCGCAGGGAACTCTCAGGTCTGTTTCAGCAGTCCACCTGGCACAAGGGGTAGTGTCCCCAAATACCAATTGGCTGGGCCCCAGAAGCTCCTGTCTATTTGTATGTTCCATATTAACGTTGGCCTTAAGGCCCACCCAGTTAACTAATAGCCTGTTTGTGGGGCGAAAGGCTGAAAGATGCAAGTAATTTCTTGCGACAGCAAAAGCAAAAAACAGGATAGGAGCACTGTGAGGATCAAAGGGTCAAAATATGAAAATAAGTGCACCTGAGGGGGACACCAAGCTGAGCCCCCTGCACCCACCGGTCCTCAAAGGCATCCAAGGAGCTAGTGGATGCCACTCACTGGTCCTCTGCCTGGAAACATGTATGGACAAGTGAGAGGAAAGTGGCCCTGCAGTCTCTGGGCACCTACTCAGCCAGAGTCTCCTTCCTGGTCAAATACAGGGCCCACTTGGCCAGGGCCAGGAGGAAGTTGACCAGGAGGTCCTGGGACTTGGTGGGGCCATGGATGGGGTGACCAAAAACAAAAAGGTGGGGGGCGAAATTCAACCAGAACCTCAGGAGGAGGTTCTGAAGGTGGAGGGGCTGCAGACTGGTGCACTCGAGGGTCATGTGCGCCAAGGTCTCCCTCTGCCTGCAAAAGAGGCAGGAGAGTGTGGGGTGTCTGTGAAGCTTGCCACATACACGCCTGTGGTGACGGCTCCATGGAGGAGCTGCCAGCTGAGATCCCCAGTGGCTTGTGGGATGAGGGTGGAATACAGACTCAGCCAGTGGGTGCCCCAGCCACGCCCTCACCAAGCAGGTCCTGCCACCCAGAAGCTCCTGAGAGCAAGTAGCCCTGAGCCACTTGCCAGGGCAGCCTTTTGTACTGATGGGGCCATGACAGATGCTTGCCCCACACTCTAGCTCCCCCTGGCTGCGGATCTAGGAGGAGCTAGGCAGAGTTATTTTGCCCTAAGTGGTACAATTTGCCCCCCACCAAAGTGCATGTCCAGGCATGTGCACTGAAGCAAAAAGCCTGGCTTAAATTTGCACCACTTTTATTTGAGCTGCCGCAAGCAAGTTAAGTAGTTAACAAGAAAAAGGAAGGAAATTAGTGCAATAAGTAGGGAAAAAAGGATAAAAATCCACAACAGAACTGTGTATTTTCCAACTGACTGCCTCTGAGTGAAATAAAATGAAGGGTATTTCCAGTCAAAGCTTAATCTAGCAAAGAGCTTCCAGGTATATTCCCAATGAGGTTGGTGTTATTAATCTTAGTGACGAGATCACCAGCACATAAAGAAACTATGGCACCACAGCACAAAGACACAAATATTAGCATCGAGTTTCTGACTGACCCACGACAAACAAGGCCATTTATATAAACATTCAGAGGGAAAGGAATCTCTGGCATGTCACCCCAAAGCCACAGCTGAAGTTTTAAATTTACAGCTACCCCATTCCAAAAAGACCACTAAGAACATATGCAATGACAGGAATTTCACAAGTTCCTTTGGTAACTTTGCTTCATTTTCACATGGCTTTAGCGTCAACTGTAGTTGTAGGGCCTGGTCCTACCTGGTTTATACCCTGCGTATTTCTAGTGTACCACAATGGAATCGACAAGGTGCAAGTCAAAATGGGTGAAAAATCAAACCAAGAGATGTAACCACTAAAGGTGCAGACAGACGTGACAATTTTTGCCCTACCTGGCCCCTGAAGGTGCACTGCAGTTTGAGCAAATACAAGTGAACAGTTGCAGAGTGCTTAAAAGGGGCCCCACAACCCACGACAATCTGAACCCTCATTACATGAGGGGCCTGATGAAGACGCTCCAAAATGGAGTGCCTTCAGTAAGTTGTGTCTGCATGCGCCGGGAGCAGAGTTTGGCTTACACAGCTCAACACTGCTCTTGGAACTGTCTTCAGACTGGAAAGGGAGCAGAGGGACTTTGGTCTTGGGCTTTTTCAGCCAGTGCTGGAGGGTGGGGCAGATGGATTAGAGTACCTTGGTGGGGGCTCCAATCTATGTGCCCCATCCTCTAGTGCCAGTTGGCCAACCCTCTGAATGGACTCCCTCTGTTCCCTTTCCCCCTCTCCCGTTCTGAAAACAGCACTGGGGCTGGGAGGGAGGAGGGGCATTGCTAGGGGAGAGCACTTGCAGGCTCACAGCCACTCTAAACTGCAGTTCAATCTGCCAACCTCTGGTACTCAACAGTGAGCATCTGTTGGGTCTGGGGATCATTGTAACTCATATCGCTTCCTGCAAAGCACCAGGAGTTACAACAGGGAGCTACTTTTCTGTCTGGACCCTTAGAAAAAGAAAGAAAGAAAAAAATAAGAGAAAGCTCTAGTCTTTTATCTTTTTGAGGGTCTTTCTGCAGAGCTTGCTTTATTATCTGCAAAACTAAAAGCAAATCACCCTGAAAAACATTAGGCAATAATCCCCACAGGCTTTCCCCACTTCAGCCAATAAGACGGCAGGAGCGAGAAGCAGCCCCTTGCTTTTCCTTCCTTTTATACTCTGTCCCTGAGTAGCTTCATGACCAGAGGAACCTTTTAACCCTTTACTTATAGAAGCACATTTGCCTTGGCACAGCAGAATTTGCCATAAGCTTTTTAACATTTGGCCTACATTTCCCTGCTGTATCTTTAGCCTGTTGCTTCTTAGCTCCTGAGAAAAATTGACCCTTCTCCCCGTTCTGGTATGGCATTTGGACACCACCCCTACGCCATCTCTTCTCCTTGCTGAACATGCCCTATTCTCTTACCCCCTACTTTGAGCCTTTGTCATATATTTTTTAATGTACTTTTCCTCTGAATTCTGCCTAATGTGTCTGTCTCTTTAAAAGTATGATCACATGAAGGCTAACCAGAATCTGAACCAGTACTAGAATAATTACCTCACTTACTTCACATGACAGACTCTAGTTAACACAACCCCAGTGCCCAGTTTATCATCTCCTGTAGCCTCTAGCTCTCCCTGTGCAGCATGTTTGCCTAACCAATCAGTCTTCATTTATATTTGTGTATTTGCTGACTCCTTCCGACATCAGCTATTTTACATTAGATTTTATTTCCTTTTATGGATTTCAATCCACGTCTACTTAGCCTGTTCATGCTGTATTTTAATCCTATCCTCCAGCATATTTACAATCTCTCCTAGTTTGAGATCAGTCTCCCATAAGATTAACATATTCTGCTCCACCCTCTAGGTCATTTTTACTGTTTGCTATCCATATTACAGAGGCCCATATCAGGATCAGAACTCTATTGCCCTAGGCATTGTATAGACAGTTCCTTTTCCTGAGTGTGTGCAGTTTTATTTAAAAATACAGACAACACAAGGAGTGTAATTGGCACGCTGAGGGAATGAGGAAAGACCGACATTTTTAATTGCATCAGATTTGTGGTCCATAATAGTTCTGTCATTGTGAGGCATTCCTTCACTCAGAACAATAAGAAAAAGCAATGTCAAACTGATACATGTTTTACCTCCACCCCATCAAAGTTGCAAAGTACAGTGGTACATGGACAAGTGCAGCAACTTGGAGGGGTGAGCACAGGTTACAGGAAGAAGAGTTTGAAGAAGACACAGGAGGCCAATCCATGTGCACAAGCTGACTGCACAGACCATATCTGTAAACAGTTCTCTTAAGGAAGAACCAGGTTAGTGTGAGAAACAAAGTCCTTTTCATCTGTTTCTCAGCATGTGGTACATCAAACACCAAGGAAAGATCCAGGTTGGCAGCAGCTACTTAATTGCCTGATACAGCATTATTTCAACCACAGGCCTTTATGCATTGGTGATGGATAGAGTACAAAAACCCACACAGAACAGATGAAGTTAGTTAGGCTCCTTTAGAAGCAGTAGCCTTAAAACTATATTGAATAGTCCAGTTACAGCAGAAGCCCAAGTTACAGCTCATGTGCACCTAAGGTGCAGCACCTGCTGCAAGACTCAAGATGCCAAGACCTAGACCCAAATCTTGGGGGATCCTACCGGACACTGGGTAAGCCCAGTACCAAAACAGTCAGCATTGACTCTTGATTGTCTTTAAAAACACACTTACTTATTTCACAGTGGCTCTATGTAACTGCACATCAACAGTTTCTTTATGACCAGAGCAGCTAGCAATTTTCTTATTAGAATGCCCTGAGCTCTGTAAGTGGCAAGTTCAGTGCAATATGGCCTTGTGCTCCTTAGAAACATTGTGCCATACCAACTTAATTTTATTTTCTGAGTGACAGCAGGCTATTGCCTCTAGTAAATAAAATAATGGTGATCAGTCAAAAATAAGATGGCTTTCTTTGGGAATTTAACATTCTAATGATTCCTTTGATCTCCTGAACGCTACAGCAGGGAAGGGGTAAATGGAAGAGGGAAGGGGGACTGTCTCCTGTGGACTTCAGGAAGTATGCACTGTTGAATTCTTCCTGGTGAAGTATATCTGCCACCTAATAAGTCTTAAGAGGCATGTTAGGATACCCCAGTCCTTACTAGGCTGAGGAGTCTACCCAAGACATGTATTCTTGATGTGTAGCTACAGGATGCTAAACACACACTTCTAGAAAACAAATCCTCACAGTTGGAAAACTGGAGCTGTTACTTAGGAGTATTAGCATTGGATGGGGTATGAGGAAGACGTAGACATTTTAAGACATACCTGCTTGCCCAACTAGTTCAATAGACAGACTATGGACAATGTTTTCAAAACCGGGTACCTAAAGTAAAGCTCTACAATCCGTGTTCAGGCATATAAAGCAATGATGTTTGGTTGTCAAAAGGTGAAGTTGAGTATCTCCAGCTCCCATCAACTTAATGAGATTTGTGGGCTGCAGCTCAGCCCTGCTGGAAAGTAGGCCACTCTTAGAGAAGTTCTTGGCTCTGGATTTAGAGGGCTAATTTGAGATACTCCAAAAATTTTAGCCTTGCCTGTAGTGCTCTCCGACACAGGGATGGTGTCATTTGGCTTCTTTACTTGGTGATGTTGTTGACCGACTTATTTAGGGCAATACAATTAGTTTCAGACATCCTGTAAGCAGTACTAGGCCATTGGAGAGAGAGCATTAAGCAGAATGCAGAAAAGACGTTAAGACAATGAGTCTATAAAGCTACAGGGCTCTCTCTTTCAATAGTGTAGCTCTGTCATGAATTGTGTTAGCTGGGAATTTCTCATAAGGGGGAGGTGAGAAAGAGAGAAAAAAATAATGAAAATTGACACAATGTGCAAAAGATCAGATGTGACAATGTTTGTTTTGAATAACTTTTTTAAACAGGTAAAAAAACCACCCTTTCCAACATTTTCAAAACAAGAATACTTGGCCCAAAATGATTTTTCATTTTAAAATTGTAATAATTATCTTTAAATTTAAGAGGTCAACATCAAAATGAAACACTTCAAAAAGATCAAAAATAATATTTAAATTAGCTGGACCCATTTATTTAATTATTGGTTCGTGAGAATTTAGCATTTTGACTTTATTGTGATGCCAAATAGGGAAAAAGAACATTGAAATGCAATATATTTTCGGGATAGAAAATATATTTGTTGTTCAGCCATGAGACTCCAAGAGGGGAGTTCAAGAAAAAGCAAACTACACTTTCTTATAGCATCAAGAAGCCCTTACATGTATTTGCTTTAAGTTTTTTCTAATGAGTTCTCTTAAGGTAACTGCACATTACTTACCTTACTTGACCAATCTGGCAAAAGCCTTACATTCAGCTTGAAGGCAAATCTTAGTTTTGTCTCTCTGTATAGAACCTGATTAACTTAGTGGGAGAGAGGTTGGGGAAACTGCAGGGAGTTCCTCAAATAGTAGGAGATGGGAGCTTGGCAGGCAGGGAAGGAATAGGGCAAAGAGCCCCTAGTGTGTGCAATAAGCTCATCCAATAGAAAGGACAGTGTTCAACACCTCCATCCCTGCCCCACAGTCAAATGACAGGTGGTTAGCCTGAAGTCAGGCAAAAGGCAGGGCAGGGCAACACTTCAGAGAGACCTGAGCTTTCATAGGCAACAACCTACTTCATCAGATGCTAGGAATGGACTGGTGGGAAGAGAACATATTTTATATGGAAGGAAAAGTGACATTGGGAGAGAATGCTGCTAAGAGAGGTAAACAGATTGAAGAGAAGAAGAAAACTACATCACCAGGGGTGAAATTGTGGCCCCACAAAAAAGAAAATTTTAAATCAGTAGGAGTTTTGCAAATGAACACAGTGGAGCCAGGATTTGTAATTGCATCTCTCAGCGTTCCTGTGTACAGAAGCCATGACGTTTCCTTCCTTTAACATTTATTTTTGAAAAAAAATTCTGGAAAAGCAGCAAATATATAAATTTACTCCTCAAGATTTGCCTGACATCCTTAACCCCCTTGCATCTCTAAGCCGGAGCAGCCACACTGGATGGTCCTAAGAAAAGTGGTGGAATCCAGTCAGATAGCACAGGGCTTCTCAGACCAGTAAACGCCCAGCCAGGAGCAAGTTGCTTTCACTTTACAAGTTACTCATGGCATTTCCTGTAAACGTGATCAGCATCATCTGTGGGCTGTGAACAGGGAAACACAGTGACATTACAAAAAGTCTTTTGAAAGGGTAGGTTGCTTCATTTGTTCCATTATTTCCCAGTTACCGTATTTGAGGCAGGCAGGAGAGGCAAACAAGTTATGATTTATACAGCTACAGATTTATCAGAACCTCAGCCAGGTACTTTCCAAGGTTACGCATAAAGGTGGGCAGTGATTTTCTTTCCC
>NW_005842588.1:474651-476374 GCF_000455745.1 Alligator sinensis
CTGTTTACCCACAGGGAACTGAAGACAATGAATGCTCTTACTGCCTTCCCTTTCTCCTCTAAGCTTTTTTGCTTCCCATTCTGGAAAACAACTTGTGCTCTGATGTCAGAATAGGAGCCTAAATTAGTAGTAGGACTACACCACTTCCACAATGCTCTCAGTGATGCCACAAATCCCACACGCCCACTACTGCTCCCTGCACACCAAACCACAAAAGGACACCTCTGAGTGTGCTTCCCACTCCTGCTCTCCAACACACTGAGATCTCAAGATCACTGGGGTGTAGAAGGGTACCTCTGGGCTGGCTTCACCACTTCCTTTCAATGTTTGGCATATACAGAGGAGTGGATGGCCAGAATCTGCTGAAGAGCAACACTCCACAGGAGTATTGTAGAAGTGGTTTGGACCTTACCCTTGAGGAATAGGCCTGATGGAACAATATACTACAGAGCTTGTATCACAGACAATATTACCATTTCCAAAAAACTCAGGGAGAAAAAAAAAAAAAAACCCCAAACAAACAATCTCTCACAACCTAGGTCCTTAAAAATCATGAAGCTGGCTTAAAAAAAAAAAAAAAAATCATAACCAGCTGAGTGCTTTATTTCACTTAAGATGTCCCAGGCTTTGGGGTTCCCATTTATGAGCTCCACTCTACAACCATAAAGCCCAGAAACTTAAATGTTAACAAATGGATTCCCTGAACTATGAGGGTAATAACATACTTCCAGGTGTTTGGCACTAAGGTTGTGTGTAGACGAAATGAGAGGCATGTGTGCATGACACTTTAAAGTGGGTTAAATGCTTTTGCACCGCTTTAATGGTGGTGTTTGCACATGTCAGCGGCGTATTGCACAGTAATTCCAGCTGCTGTAACAAATTTTGGTGGCGTAATGCGCTTTAAGTGACCTGGGGTGCAGCAAACTCCTCTAAGGAGTTTTAGTTTACTGACTTACAGCTGCAGAGCAAAGCACCAGGCTCCATGCAGCTCAAAGGCTCTGCAGGAAGTGGGAAATGGGATGCTACAGGGGGGAATGATCAGAGCAAGAAGCCAAGGAGATAGTCTTGAAGATGCATTCTGTAGGGGTCAGAGAAGGGCCAAGCATGTATCAGGAAGGTCAGAGAGTAAGCATTTGCAGTGGTCAAGAGGGGAAGTAATGAGGGCCTGAATCAGTTTCAGAGAAGTGAACAGGAAATAAAGAGAAGGATCATGGCAATAACAGTATAGGAAATATACAGGGTCAGGACAGCAGCTTGTGTAAAGTGGCACAATGATATCACTGCAGGGCTATGTAATTTACAGTATCTGGCCCATAGGAATCCTTAAAGTTTAGATTAAATGAAAGAGGAATGATGGATTATTAAACCTGCACAGACGTGCGACAAAGAGGAGGATGAGGAAAGGAAGTAAGGGCTGTAAAACTAAACCAATAGGCTAGCAGCATGCTAGGATTTGCACATCCTTTTAAAAAGAAGTCTTGACGATGGGTTCAGAATTTCCATTATAATTAAGCACCCAAACAGTTTAGCCCTCCAACTGTAATTAGAAAGAGTATTTGGGTGCAAAGTAGGCCTGACACTATGAAGAGAAAAGCTTTTTTGCAAGATTTCTAGCAGTTCCCTCCTTCAGACTGATTTGGAAATACCACAAGAATAGCTTCTCTCATGGTCTCTCTGCTACCAAGCCTGGATTAAACCAGAATTGGGGACAGAGGCGGGGGGG
>NW_005842588.1:476405-476780 GCF_000455745.1 Alligator sinensis
AAAAAAGCAGAGTTTGGGTTTGGCTCAGCAGAGGCAAAATAACCACAGTGGGCAGGTTCAGATTTCAGCCCAAGCCTTTCACCCAGCACTTGTTATTTCTGCTTTGTGCAGTTAGAACTCTAGGTGGGATGTTTCTTCCCCATGCTCAGTCTCATCTGGGATCATAACACCAGATTACATATTAACCTACAGCATTCTGCTCAGCAAGCAGGAAAGCTGACAAATAGTTACAAACAATGCCTACTGAGTTTGACATACCTTCTCATTGTAGGCACTGTGCTCCTATAAACTCTTGGGTGCCTTTGCAAAGCTACCCATACACAACATCCTAGCAGGAAAGTCTGGAACAGTAAAATGCCAATGCAAGGAGCTGGA
>NW_005842588.1:476811-484736 GCF_000455745.1 Alligator sinensis
GAGCATTACCTTCCTCCAGTTACTGAATTGGAGAGTTTAAGGTACAGTTCTCCCATCTATTCCTTTTGGGGTTGAGCTGGTAGATAGCTTTCTCCTGCTTAAATATGAAAACGCTAATTCAGGCTATCAGGAGAAGCAGGTATTCCCATGTTATTCCTTAAAAACAATCAAACTTCAAAGCTTACATTACAGTTAGAATTCCCTGCCACTTTCAATCTAGAGTACCCACCTGCTTAATGCAAGGGCTTGTTTTATATCCTGATAATGTTAAAATAAAGAACTCCTCAGTAACCTACCCATGGTCTTAAAAAAATCCTTTCCTCACTTCTATTCACCAGATCCTGACAGATATTCAGTTGTCTCCAGAGGCACTAAAGAGAAAGGGGAAGAAAATCAACGATGAGTTCTTTCAAGCACCTCCCTGAGCAGAAGTCTTCCCCTGCTTCTGTAGATGTTTTTATGCTAATTTTGTCAAAATGTCTTCACAATAAATGTTTAATTATACACAAAAGACTGCATAATAGTGATTATCTAAAAGCTGTAAAGTCCAGCACACCAAAGACAGAAAGTACCAAAATTAAAGCTGTCTGTACAATTTTACATCAGCTTGCTGCTGTATGTGCATTATGAAACAGACAGGCAACCTTTAATTACATGATCACATGCTACTTTTCCCTCCAATTTTGGATGACCAGTTTGAGATACCTGATTTTTCAGAGTGCTTGGGTTTATGTAGCTATTGATAGAGGCACATATCTTGGTAATTTCAATTGTAGCTATGAATGCTACTGTAGATGGAAGTTCTCAAGCCAAGCACTCAAAGAGAGTGACACACAAGTAGTGACTATCCATGAAAAGGTTTGCTTTGAGAGATTTACCCAGCATTGCACAAACTCTATGGCAGAAGTAAGGATTGAATTTGCATCTTCGGGGTTACCTTCAGTTGGCTTCACCATAAGTCCATCATTTTCCTTTCTGCAGTTCCCTGCCTTCTTCAGAAAACCCCATCCAAATTCTGAAGCAAAACAAGCAACAGGACAAATGCTTTACAGACAAACCTTTTTCACTAAAGAACCCATATTAATCCCCAAAGTAGGCCCAACTTGTGCACTGAATGAGGCAGATTTCTCTTGAAAAAGGAAACGGCATGCCATCATTTAATTCTAGACTGAATCATAAGGTTCAGAAGGGTACAGGAAAACATTAATATTCTGGCATTTCCTAACTTTAGATGGTTTGATTGTTCAGCCTTAATAATGATGTTCTTTCACCAAAGTTGCAGGGGGGTATACACATACATATGCTACTGGCAAGGAACATTTGTATTTGCTGGCAGCAAAGGACTGATGAGACTTAAAAAGAAAAGTCCCATTTCATGCTCGCTCTCTCTTTCTCCCCCTGTGCCCTCCAAGTTTGACTGCTTCTAACCTGCCCCTCTAGCCTGTCTCCTCTTCATTCTAGATCTTTGCCCAAGTCTCGTGGTCCAACCAGTTTTAATCTCTGCCTACGTGTCAACTGCCTCTTTCTAATATCCCCCCTTGCCCAAGGCCAGTCTCCTGTATAAAACGGTATCTGAAAGGAAATACCAACAGTTCACATCTGCTGATGCTGTCAGATGACACTTCCTGATGTCTCTTCTGGATTTGGTGTTGGTAACACAAAGTGAAGGTCTGGACACCTGCAGAAATTTCTTCATCAGTTATCAAAGTTTCTCACCACCATCCAAGTTATTGACATGTGCATTCAACACAGCTAATTCCACCCACAGAGCTTATTTTGCAAAACAAGAAAATGCCATTCCTTGTGTGGAATACTTGGTTGAGGAGGCATGCTATGTTGTTGATTAAGCTTCAAGGTAAAGGGAACACCATAGCTGAGGGCAGATGATAACATTATTTCTGACTGAAAGCAAACACATTTTTCTTATGGTAGCTGTGTGGAGCTAGCAACATTTTTTACGTTAAATGAGAAAGAAAGGATAAGGGCTCACTGCATGCAGGCCCTTATTCAGCAACATACTTATGCACATGCCTAATTCTGAAATGCATAGGATTAGCCATGTGCCTAATGAGATTAATTGTGAGTTTAGAGTTAGGCATGTATGCCTTGCTGAATCTGGATCATAATTATGGCCAACTGCAGTGTAACACTCATCTTCCAAAGATCCCCACCATCAAGCAAGCAGCACTTGACCCATTACTGAAACACAATCACTTGGGTGTGAAGGGGACTAGACCTTAAAGAGCAAACAGCAAGAATATTATTAGTATTATTGTATGAGCCCCACCACATCACAGATCACAAATAAATGCCTTGTGCAACTGAAAAGACAAGGCAATTTTGGATGAGTGAACAATGTCATTTCCTAGGGTACCAGAGTTAACACTCCCATTCCTACAATGCAATTTTAATGATTAACAATTGCCACAACCTTGCTTTTTACATCATAGTACCTCTGGTATTGTACAGTGCTCCCAAACACCTTGAGAGCTGCTGTGGAAGATTGACCTACTCAGATAACTACCTACTCAGTTTCCTATTGCACTTACCGAGGCGCCTAGGCTTTCCTTGGGGTTTTCAGGACTAAATCTCAATGTCCTTATCACAATTTGAGCTGGTATATCTGCAGTATTGGCATTTCACAAAGGAGCCTCCTTCTTCTAGTAGCAGCAGCAACAACATTCTTGTTTAAAGACTGTCTTTTGATAATTTGGAAGCTGGAGGTGCTCCACTGTTGCTTAAGGGAATCTCTCAAGCTCTGAATACTTTTTCAAGTAGAAACTACCATAAAACATCTTTATGGCTGCCAACATTTTCTGAGACAATAGAGAAACCCTTTCTCAGTAAGACAGCAGTATGAGTCACCAGTTCAACATAGTTCAGGGGTGGGGGGCACGGTATGAATGAGGAGACTCAGAGGTTTCCTAAAATGACTGTACCTGGCTAGCAACAAAGAAAGAGTCAAGCAGACTCAAAAAAAGTATGTCTTTTTTTTCCTCCCCCATCTGCAATGTTTTCAGAGATTATGAAATAAATCATACTGCAGCTTTCTTGGCTCCTTTCCTTTCTCACGTATGGTAATTATTAGGTAAGTAAAATTACAAAACGTTGCCAATAAAGTTGTTTTGCGAGAGAAAGGAAATGAACCCAAACTGTTAAAACCTCACTGTAAAACTGCACAGCTCTTATTACATTTTCTTTCTCTTATGACACTTTCTTTTCAATTATCTATATTCACAGAGATAACAAACAGGTAGATCTAATGAGCATTTATTTACTGGCACATCTGCACTGAAATCAAGCAGGTATTTATTGACACCAGGGCACCATTTTAAGGATTTTGCTTTTTAAAGGAAGGTGGTGGATGGTTGTTACATTAAAGGTGCTGACAGAAGTGACATTTTGGCATGTGATTGCCCCCCTGAAGCACTCTACAGCCATGCCCCGACAGAAGTTCACAGCTGTAGAGTGCAGGAGCACAACAATCTGAACCCTCATTACCTCAAGGGGGTCCAATCCACCCACCCCACCTTCCAGTGCAGCCTGGGAAAAACCCTGGACCAAGCTCCCTCCTCTCCCCTCCCATCCTGAAAACAGCACCAGAGCTTGGGGCAGGGCCAGGGGAGAGAGGCTGCAGACATACAGCTGCTCCAAAGTGGAGCTCAATCCCCCAGACCCAACAGCAAGTGTCTGTTGGGGGGCAGGGAATTGCTGCAACTCCTGACATTTCCCGTGAAGCTCCATAAGCTACAGCAGAGAGCTGCACATTTGTCAGCACCCAAGACAAGCTGCATATTAAAAACACAGTAACATCAGAAGTTCATGCTCTGATAAAATATAGGGAATATGTGCCTGAAAACTGTTTGTTAGCATACCGTGATAGACTGACAGCAAGAAATGGGCTAGCGGCTTCCAAACTTCTACAGAGCACGCACCACCAATTTAAAATGATACAACCTTAAGTACTACCAGCAAATTTGTCATATAAAAGTAATTATAATAAATCTGTTAACGCATACCACTGGTGGTACCCATACCACAGATGGGGAACTGCTGGTAGATGTTCAAACTAGGTCAGCAGTCACAACTGGGGCCAGATGTTTCCAAGTGCTCAGTTCCCATTTCGGCAGTTTGGGTTGGGACTGCAATACTGTATTCTGTGAGAACGGTTCCAAGCACTACATATTACAGGAACACTTGTGAACAGAAGTATTTGTATCTATTCAAGGACAGGTATGGAGACAGTGGCATTTTTTTCCACAAATGCACTTAGCTACCACGTTTGTATATGCAACACCACCTTGTGTGCATGTGTTCTAAAAGTATTGGGAACTAGAGCTGTGCCAAACAGCACCGTTCCACTTTGACTTCCATTTCGACAGAACAGTTTTTCGTTTCGAGTCTTGTTTCATGTCAAAAGCGCTGTTCCATTTTGTTTTGTTGAAACTGTTTTGACGTTTTCCCATAGGCTATTCTGCACCCAGTGGCAGGAAGATTGGTGTTGCTGCTGGCCCCAGATGGCAGCAGCAGACTCCTATCATCCAGCAGGCAGATCAGGAACCCACACCCCTGGGAGGAGTCCAGCACAGCCTTGCAGCCCTCCCAGGGGTGCAGGTGAGCCCCCGATCTGCCTGCCGGATGACAAGAGGCTGGTGCTGCCGGCTGGGGCCAAAGCCAGCACCGATCTTCCCGGCACGGGCTGTGCCCGGCGCCAGTCCCAGCCAGCAGCACCAGCCTCCCATCATCCAGCAGGCAGATCAGAGACTTGCTCGTACCCCCAGGAGGGCTGTGAGGCTGTGCTGAACTCCTCCTGGGGGTGCAGGCCCCCCAATTTGCCTGCCGGATGACAGGAGGCTGCTAGTGCCAGCTGGGACCAGCGCTGGGCACAGCCCATGCTCAACGCTAGGAAGATTGGTGTTTCCACTCGCCCTAGACAACAGCACCAACCTCCTGTCATCTGGCAGGCAGATTGGGGGCTCGCCCGCACCCCCAGGAAGGCTGCGGGGTTGTGCCAGACTGCTCCCGGGGGTGTGGGCCCCCAATCTGCCTGCCGAATGACAGGAGGCTAGTTCTGCTGCCTGGGGCCAGCGGCAGGGCCCGGGGCAAATCAGCTTGTGCGGGGACCCGCCTCTGCCCCAGGATTGCACCAGAGCCGACCTCAGGATTACAGAGCTGACCCCAGGACCAGCACCAGAGCCAACCCGAGGAGGATGCATGGCCCAGGGCAAATCAGCTTGTGCAGGGAACCGTCCCCACTCCAATCCCAGAGTGGGGACAGGTCCCCACACAAGCTGATATGCCCCAGGCCCCGCCGCTGGCCCCAGGTGGCAGAACCAGCCTCGTGCCATCCAGCAGGCAGAGTAGGGGCCTGCACTCCCAGGAGCAGTCCAACACAACCCCTGCAGCCCTCCTGAGGGTGTGGGCAGGCCCCCCCGATCTGCCTGCCAGATGACAGGAGCCTGGTGCTGCTGGCTGGGGCCAGCGGCAGCACTGATCTTCCCGGCTCTGGGTGCAGGCTGTGCCCAGCATCATCCCAGGTGGCAGGAACAGCCTCCTGTGATCTGGCAGGCCGATCGGGGGGCCCCCCACACTTCTGGGAGGGCTGCGGGGTGGCCCTGATCTCGTGCTGGGAAGATCAGTGCTGCCACTGGCGCCAGCTGGCAGCACCAGCCTCCTGTCATGCAGCGGGCAGATCAGGGGCCCGCACCCCTGGGAGGAGTCTGGCACAGCCCCTTAGCCCTCCCGTGGGTGCGGGTGGGCCCCCAATCTGCCTGCCAGATGACAGGAGGCTGCTGCTGCTAGCTGGGACTGGCACTGAAGCCAAGTAAGCCTGACTTTGAAACGTTTCAAAACATTTTGAGTGCCCATTTTTCATTTTGAAGCTATTTCGAAGGCTTTTGTTTTGTTTTGATTTCGCTGTTTTGAGCTTGAAACAGGTTCAAAACGAAACACCAAGCAAAATTTCACATAGCCCTATTGGGAACATATAAGCTGTAAGCATACATTTTTAAAGAAAGATTACCTTTTGATTTTAGCTTTTGGCTTTAGCTTGGGTTTCTGTTGATACTTTTGCCATACCTAAAGGCACTCTTGGTTTCCCATCTGTGGCTCTTCTGTTAATAGCATGTGTCAGAATGCTTCTGTGCAACATGAATCATTGAAACCTCTTTGTTTTTAACAGAAAGGAGTGCACTCTAATTAGCTGTTCATACTTATCTCTTCTTTCTAGCATTCCCTCTAATGTAATATTTTTACGTCTGATCTTAGAGTGAGAGAGAGAGAGAGAAAGAAAGAATCAACATCAAGCATTTCAGTAGCCTCTCTAGGTAACTTGAAAAAACTCTAACCTGTCAGCTTGATCTGATACAAGCCCATGAAATATACAGCCATGAAGCTGTGAACAGAATAGCTATGTTAACAACACTATAACTTTCAGGCATAAATTATTAGGAACTGAGCCTAGAATATTCAAAGTATGTCTCTGGATATATCTTAAATTCAGATACAGCTCTTGAATACATGACTGCATGCACATATACCCCCCTTCCAGAGGCAAGAGGCAGGAACAAGTATGTACATATGATAAGATCTTTATTAAGTGTTACTTATTCTCTAATTCCTTTAAGTATTTCTCAATAATTGTGCTTTATTATATGGGTTTTAGGATGGAAAATCTTTCCTTAGCACTACAGAGTATGGTAAAATAAAAGGGCTCTATCTCCAATGGATGAACCTCAGAAGTGGGGCTCTGGGAACAACTGAGGTTTTTTTCAGCATGACAGTCAAACCAATTGAATTTGATCAAATCAAAATTAGAATTTAATGGGGGAAAAAAATAGGAAAAAAAAACCACACTTCTTGAAAGTGAAAACTTCTCTTTTGGGGCATATGACGGAAAAGCAAAGAAAAATAAGAAGCAAAGGAAAATCCTTCTCAGGGTTAAGATACCACACCTAGGATGTGAGAGATCCACATTCAATCGTCTCCATGGCCTGCACAGACTTGAAACCACTCATTGAGTGCCACGACCACCTGACTACAGGGTAATTGGGGTAGAGACTACAGGTACATCTACTCCATGTCCCCAGTCCTTCAGGGAGAGCCAACCTTGAATTCACCATGCCTCTCCAAGTAACTTGAAAAAACTCTAACCTGTCAGCTCTGGAGGCTGACATTGGCTCCAAAGATAAGCAGCTTGAAACCCTCCGGGTTCTGGGTGAAAAAGGGGAGGGGGGTGGGGTGAGAGAGACCAAATTGTAGACATTTACTACAGGCCACCGAACCAAGAGGAGGAGCTGGAGCTCTCTTGAGAACTGACAAAGGCCATGCATGCAAGGGACTTGGTTGTCATTGACAACTTCAATTACCCAGATAGATTGGGAGAAACACTGGCTAGGTTGGATCAGTCACGTAACTTCTTAACTGTAAATCGAGGAGCTCTTTCTGACCCAGGAAGTACAAGGGCCAACCAGAGGTACCACTCTCCTAGACTTGTTCTTGGCCAAAGGAGATAATCTGGTGTGTGGCTTGAACATTGAGGGTAGCCTGGCCAACAGCAACCATGAAATTATCAGGTTCACTGTCCACCACAAGGCTGACAAATCAACTAGCAGGACTGAAGCCCTGGAGTTCAAAAATGCTGACTTTGACAGGCTCAGAGCATTAGTATGGAAGGTGATGCGGAACCAGGGACAGAAGGTGAATGGGGTGCACAAAGAGTAGTTGTTCCTCAAGGACGCAATCCTCGAAGCACAAAAGAAAACCGTTCCCATGAAGAGGAAAGGTAGCAGAAGGGCTGGCAAGCCCTCCTGGCTCAATAGGGACATCAAGGTCCTCTTGAAAAAGGAAAAAAGAGGCATACACAGTGGAAACTAGGGACTGTCCTCAAGAAGGTCTATACAACAGTGGTCTGCACTTGTAGGGAA
>NW_005842588.1:484750-493593 GCF_000455745.1 Alligator sinensis
AAGGCGGCGACTGAGTTTAGGTTAGCCAAGGGAGTCAAGGACAATAAGAAGTCCTTCTTTAGGTATGTAGGGAGCAGAAGGAAAACAAATGGAAGTGTGGGGCCCCTGCTTAACACCTCGGGACAGCTGGTAATGGACACTCAGGAAAAAGTGAACTCCTGAATGTCCATTTTGCTTCAGTATTTCACTGGACCAAGGGGAAAGACAAGTGAGATAAGGATCACAGGGGGCATGGCAGGAATGATAGCCTCCCCACCGTGGATGCTGAGCTGGTGCAATGTAAGTCAGCAGGACCAGATGGACTTCATCCAGCTCCATCAGCACTCTCGGATGAGGTCATTGTGGATCCCCTGGCAAAACTCTTTCAGAAATCGTGGCGCACAGGGGAGATCCCTGAGGATTGGAAGAGGGCCAACATTGTGCCCATCTTCAAGAAGGGGAAGAGGGAGAACCCAGGCAATTATAGGCCAATCAGCCTAACTTCCATCCCAGGGAAAATCCTGGAAAAACTCATTACAGAATCTGTGTGTGATACTCTCGTTGAGAGTAAGATTCTGAACAACAGCCAGCATGGCTTTGTCGTGGGTAGGTCTCATCTGGCCAATCTCATTTCCTTCTACGACCAGGTCTCTCGCTACCTGGACATGGGAGAGAAGGTCGACATTATATTCCTAGACCTCCAAAAGGCTTCTGATCTAGTATCCCACAATATCCTTATGGAAAAATTGGAAGATTGTGGGCTTAACTGCTCAACAGTTCAGTGGGTGGAAAACTCACTGCATGGTAGGACCCAGAGAGTTCTCATGAACGGATCTGTATCATCCTAGCAAGAAGTGGCCAGTGGTGTCCCTCAGGGGTCCATGCTTGGACTGGTGCTTTTCAACATCTTTATCAATGATTTGGATGTGGGGGTGAAAAGCTTGCTAGCCAAGTTTACAGATGACACCAAGTTATGGGGTAACGTGGGCATGCCAAGATAGGTTGCAGATACAGGTGGACCTGGACAGGCTGGAGAGTTGGGCAGACTGGAACCAGATGATGTTCAACACTCAGAAGTGTAAGGTGCTCCATCTGGGGTCAAGCAATCCCCAACATACCTACAGGCTTGGTGGTGACAATTTGACTTGCACCACAGCCAAAAGGGACCTAGGGGTATTGATCAACCATCATATGAACATGAGCCGGGAGTACAATGCTGTGGCCAGCAGGGCAAACAACAAGTTGGCATGGATTAACCGTTGCATGCAAAACTAAGGAAGTGATACTCCCACTGTACTTCACACTGGTGAGACTGCAGCTGGAGTACTGCATCCAGTTCTGGGTGCCGCACTTCAACAAGGACATGGAAAAATTTGAGAGGGTCCAGAGAAGAGCTACCCATATGATCAAGGACTTGCAAGACACGCCATACAAGGAGAGGCTGAGGGATTTGGGCCTCTTCAGCCTACAGAAGAGAAGGCTGAGAGGGGACTTGGTAGTGGCTTACCACTACATCAGGGGAGTACATCAAGAACTTGGTGTACAGCTGTTCACCAGGGCACCCCTGGGGAAGACCAGGGACAATGGATACAGACTCCTGGAAGACCGTTTCAGGCTCAATTCCAGGAAAAACTCCTTCACAGTCAGGGTGTCCAGACTGTGGAATAAACTCCCTCCAGAGGTGGTGCAGTCACCTACCCTGGAAATCTTCAAAAGGAGACTGGACAGTCACCTCGCTGGGGTCACTTGACCCCAGTTGTCTTTTCCTGCCTAGTGCAGGGGGACTGGACCCAATGATCTACAAGGTCCCTTCCAGCCCCTAATAATCTATGAATCTATACCCATCCACATGCCAAACCAAGATTTTGGGTGTTAAAGCTGATCCTGAAGCACTGCCCACTACATGCTGGAAACAGAGATCTTAAGAACATCCATGGCAGAAATCATCCCCAGAGTGACTCCACTGCTTCATTTCTAGGTTTGGCATGTACAAGCAGAAGCAGGTGTGTTTGGAGGAGAGGTAAGAGTTCACACCAGCCATCCCAGAAACCCTGGGGACAGTGTGGGCATGTCCTCAGCCTCTTCTGTTGATGCAGTTCCACTTTGCTGTAGTGAATATTTATTATATTTGCAGAAACTGAAACTCAGGCATCTCACTACCTATGACTCTTACCACCAGGTTAGATATTCCTGTCAGGAAGTGGAAATGCTCTACCAGAAAGGTTTGAAAACATTCTCTGCCTATAGCCTAGTGCAGGAGTCGGCAAAATGTGGCCCGCGGGCTGGATGCAGCCTGCCAGGCCATTCTATCTGGCCCACGGGGCCCCTAAAAAAAAAATTTAGAAAATCAATACTTATCTGCCCCTGGCTGCCTGTCATGTGGCCCTTGATGGACTTTCCAAAACTCAGTAAGCGGTCCCCCACCCAAAATTATTGCCCACCCCTGACCTAGTGGCTGGGTCACTATCCTGAGAGATGCATGACACAAGTTCAAATTCATTCTCTGGCTGGCTCAGACTGAAAAACCTTTTGTGAAGGACTCATTTAGCTTGTTGGATTTTACTGAAGATGGGTGGATCTAGCTTGATTTGAGGTGTTAATCATGAATCTGAATTTTCCGCAAAATTCACATGCATTTGAGTTTGAGATTTCAACTCAGTTAAAGCTTTTGTATCCTTGTCTTCCCTTTGTCTGAGGGAAAGGATGGTTCCTATTTTGTTCCCCAGCATCACTCCATCTTCAACTGATGTAACTCAGAACATAAGAATGTGCCAAAACTTGAGCAAAATTTAAACCAACCTAGTATTTAAATCAAAACACTATTTTATTGCACTTATAGTATAACAAAACAAACAAACAAACAAAACACCTTTTCAGGGTGTAGGCCAAAATGGTCTGGGTAAGCCAAAGACATACACGCCACTTTTGGGTGGCTAGACACAATAGTCTCCCAGGATCCAAAGTTTCAGAATTCGTCCTTCACAAGTAATGATGTCCCAGCTTATGCAATTAAATGACATTGTCCTTGATTTGCAATCAGATCCCACTGAAGGCTCTTACATTTTGTACTAGGTGTGTAAATATCTATTGGGCGTTTATACTCTGAAAGGCAGCAGAATGTTATCACAGGGGGTGCATCTACATGTTCACTAATGCATTATAGTTACTGCACATTAAAGTTTAGTACCTGTATTACCGGGTACTAAATGGATGCGCAGTAACTGGCACTACTGCGCAGTAGCGCTGGCGCGCACTTTTAGTGATACTAATGCGCAGTAGACTAATACTACTGCTCATTAGCATGGCTTTCACCGTGACATGCTAATATGCAGTAGAATTAGTCTACCGTGCATTTAGTGCCTTGTGTAGACATGCCCAGTTTGCAAGGAATGCTTTCAAAATGTTACAAGCCTCGGTGGAACTGAGACACAGAAACTACATTTTGTTGCCAATTAGTGGGCCTGTTGCTAACAAGCTATTTAATTATCAGGTTTAGACTATACACATACCTGTACTATGATTGCCATCTCTCGCACATCATGCTTAGCAACAAATCCTGAGACACCAGACAGAAGCCACTGTGAACAACCCAGGAATCTACACACGCCCACCTGGTATGCGTCTTGAAAATTTACCTGACGTGACAAAGCAATTCCCAAAGGCAGCTGCTTAATAAGGCTTATGACTAGAAAAGCTGTCTGAATATGCTTGGAAAAATTTAAACTAGACAAATATGCAGACACATAACCTCATATAATGTGATAATACTGCGAGAAGGCTCAATTGTCTTACTCTGCTTGTGAACCAACTTAAGTCCAGATACCTCTTCTGAGCAATGTGCTGTTTTGCCAAAGGCTATTCTAGATTGTTAAATGAGATTCAAGTTGGCACATGGAGTTACATTAGCTACCTTCATTAGCTACGTTCATTAAGCTACAGAAAAACAAGGGCAACTAAATAAAAAAGCCAGCAGCAGGCTACTACAAGGTTCTTTTTGAGGAATGTATAGTAGGAAATAGAGTGGACATACTTCAAGTGCATTGCATAGCTGAAAAATTGTGTCCACTCAAGGAGTTCAAGACCACACCCAGGAATGTCTTAACACTACTGTAATTAAGGGTGGGACAGTTCGTTCAGATAAAATAAAGGAACAACCTGAAACTACACCCAAACCTTGATGCGACCTTCCTCAGCCTTTTCAAGGTTGCTTTGCTTTTAGTACCCTGCACCTCCCATAAATCTTCTCTTTCAGTACCAGACTGGAACAAAAACAGAAATATCACACAATTGGCCCTCCTCCTAGAATCAGGATTTGTTAAAAATCTCACCACATTTTCAAACTGAAACAATTTAATTCTCAAAGTACTTCACAAAGAGTTAATTGTTCATGATTTTAAAATAGGCAATTAAATATAACCCCAGGAAGCCAAGGTGGAAAGTTCAAAAGTAATCTGTAGAAGGCGTAAAATTATTTTTCCCTTTTACAAAAAAGGTGAGAGAGTTTTTATAATACTATTTGATTTTACATTAGAAAAGAAGGGGGGGAAAAAAAAAATCAAGAATACCCAATTTCTTTTCTGTTTTACAAAATTCCTAAATGGCAAAGAGAAAGTCAACAGGGATTTATTGTTTACTATAATCGGTCAATACAAGAACAAGGGGGTCACACAAAATGAAACTAATAGCTCATAAATTTAAAACTAACAAAATTGATTACTTTTTCACACAGTGTGCAATGACAGTGCAGAGCTCACTGCCTGCCAGATGTTGTGGAAGCTGACCATTTAGTTAGATTCAAGAAGGGACTGGACCATAGGCCATGAAGCGGGGTGGGCCATGGCCCGACCAATTATTAGCACGTTAATTTAGCTAGCTATGCAGTTAAAAAAATAGATATAGTTTTAACCAGAATGACAATTGCACATTTGTGGGTTATATAAATCAACATGCTAAAAGTTGGTCAGGCCATGGCCCAGGTGGCCCACCCCGTTCTGCGGCCTATGGATTGGACAAATGCTTGGAGGAAACGAGCATCAGTGGCTATTAAGCACGGCAGTCATGGGCACAGCCTCTGAATGAGAACTTCCTACCATCAATGCTGGAGGCTGCAAGAGAAAAGGGAATAGTGGAAAAAACTCTGACCATACCCTGTTCACTCTCCCTTTCAGCATCCCCTCTCTGCCAGTGACACAGGATACCAGGCAAAATTAGCCTATGGTCTGACCCAGTAAATGGCAGTTCTTATGTTTACTGGGGAATTATCCAGCAAATATAGAGAGATATGGTTTGGAATCTCTCTTGAAGCCTTAATGGAAACACTGAAGCTGAATTCTTACCAGAACAGCTTTTATTCCAGCTACCTGTCAGGTATTGGAGCTCAAGCAGACGTATGTTAATCAAGTTAAAACTGAAAATAAAGTTTTGAGCAAACCTCATTTTCCTTCCCAATTACATTTCACTATTATGAAACTGTGATATTCCCGAAGAGTTCTTTGGGTACCCAAGAACCACGTGCGATTTTAATCTTTCATCCCCATTTCCAAAATTGAAAGATCCAGTGACAGTTGGGTAAGTCTACACTGCACAATACAGTGTAGTGAAATATGGCCAAGCTAGCTTGGGTTATGGTGGCATGCAAGCATGTTAGGGTAGAGCTCTATGTTAACATAGCTATAGTGATTCCAGCACCTAAGCTAAGTTAGACATTCAAGCAAATATACCTGCTGTCTCACATCATTCACATGTTTTTGAAAAGGTTGCCCACAACCTGAATTTCAGATGTAAGAAAAAACCAAACAAAACTGTGGAAAAATAGAGGGTTCTTCATATGTTGTACACCATCATCCCTGTACATTTCTTCTAGGGCTGTGTGAAACTTCAGATGCTGACTCAATTTGGAGGAGATTTGGCCCAATTAAAAGGTCCACATCGATTTGAAGCTCTCTGAATTGCTTCGGAAAAGAATCAGAGCGCTTTGGAGATTCAGGCAGTGCCTGTTCGCTGCTGCAGGGAGCTGGACCGGGACTCCATGCTGCTAAGTAGGGGATGGGGGAGGGGGAGCTGGAGGAGGTGGGGAGGGGACTATCAGGCCCCATCCCCTGCCTGCTCTCCCAGCCCCCTGCCCGCTCTCCCAGTCCTGCCCGGCCCAGCTCCTGGCTCTTTAAAAAAAGAAAAAGCCCCTACTCACTGACTGCTGCAGCATCCTCAGGGCTTCTGGGAGCTTATGACAGAGCCCTCCATGCAGCGTGGGACAGTGGGGAGCAGCAGGGATCACCCCTCTCCCCCATGGCCTGTCAGCAGCCAGTGAGTTCAGGGCTTTTTTTGTTTGTTTGTTTTTTAAAGAGCCAGGAGCTAGGGCCAGCCCATGGGGGAGCGGGGGGGGGGGGTGCTGGGAGAGCTGGCAGGGGTTGGGGGGCTCATGCCCCTTATGCAGTGGGGGGCAGTGGAGATCACCCCATCCCCTCCCCCTCTGCTTGGTAGCAGCCAGCAATTTCGGGGATTTATTTTATTTTTTTTTAAAGAGCCGGGAGCTAGGGCTGGGCAGGGTAGCCATTGACGGGGCTGGAAGAGCAGGAAGGGGATGGGGCCAATTCAGAGATTCAGCTGCAGCCAAATCTGCAAATCAGATTCCACCGAATTGATTCAGGACAGTGATTCGATTTGGTGATTTGAATCGCTGTCCCCCAAATCAGCTGAATCTGAAGCAAATACTAGCCACTTTGCACAGGCTTAATATCTTCTTTAAGGCTTCCATCCTCAAACATTTACATGCTTTATTTTGAGCACAAATAGCCAATGAGGACTAGTCAGTTAAGAAAATGGAACTGCTTACAGTTTAGCTCATACATGAATAATGTGAAGGATCAGGATTCTTAAGCATCTTGCTCAAAGGGAGAGAGGGGAGGGAGGTCAATAGGAAAGCTGCAGTTAGTAATTAACAGCCTAGCAGTTAACTTTTTCAGCTTCCAGGATTTATTTTGTTGCTACTTCTATTACGTATTCTTGGGGGGCGAGGGGGAGGGTTGCATTAATTACAAGTCTTGAGCATTTGTTTCAGTATTTTTTAAAATACAGTAATTAAAAAGTCTACCGTCATTATTTTATTACCCCAGTCAATTTTGTATTGTGTCATGTGTCCTATTAACTAGTTTAAACCACTTTCTAACACTGCTTTAAAATATTAAAATCCAAAACTGTGAATTACGAACCCAAAAAAGTCACAAAATTAGATTAAGCTATTCGGTTTGTTATGCACCGTATTAAATATTTGGTTAAGGACTTTGTCTCTTTTTATTAGTCTTCTGGATTTTCCGAGCCATTAGAATAAACAATCACGTCTCAAGCTTTCCTTGGAAATGTAAAAGTCAAAAATTTGGTCCGATTCTGATTTAGTCTTGATATTCTTGTGTAATTGCAACTCTACTATCTGGCATTTAAAAAAAAAAATCTCTCAAAATACGTGATAAGAACAAACAATACTGATTGTTTTTACAAGCCTAAATTCAATCTGTAATGTTATAATAGAGTTAGAATGACATTGTAGCCGTGATGGTCCAGAAACTGAGAGAGAGAGATTTCTTAGGACGATATCTTTTATTGGACCAAATGCATAGTTGGGATAGAGTTAGATACGCTTTGTTCTTTTTCAGCAGTGGATTTTGGTATCATCTGTGTTATGGTAACAAAGAAGGTCTTGTATTCAAAACCTTGTCTAACTCTATCCAGCTATACAGTTGGTCCAATAAAGGGCAATACTGTAAGAAATCTATAATGCGCTAAATAGATACATGGTAAATTTTAGGTATCATAGGTATTTCTATTACAGTATCTGAAAACTTTGGGGAGGTAATCCAATAGTCATAACACGCTTTCTGACCAGCTCACTGTTGTGTCCATCAAAGTATTTCCCCCTTTTTCCCTCCAACCTCTTGACTTACCCATAACTTTCACAAATTGGTACAATTACTCTTACATTTGCTTCTTTACATTTGAACTTGGCAATGGTGGTAGCAGGAGAGATTGGAAACAGATGAATTTCATTCCTCATTACACCAAAAGAACCTGAAGTGTGCACAATGGCTGAAGCTTCTATGTGAACATATATAAGCCCAGCTCTGGTCTATGGTGTTATCATTACTATGTAGCTGGCAGGAAGAGAACATGAGGATACCTCTGTGGCCAAAGCACATGCTTTCACTTCCAGGAAAAGATCTCTCATTTTTACTGGTTGCTGCTAAAAACATCTATGGCAATGCTGGCAGGATTTTTTCAAATTAAAAGCAGAATTTTTCAAATGAAGCCTTCCTCTTCCCCCCCCCGCTCCCCCCCCAATTTAAAATCAAAGTTCCAGACCCCTAGAAGAAATCCAGACCCCTTTCCCAGAAGAAGTCCTCTACTAAACGAGTAAGGAATCTACTTGGGTATTGTCTCAGACGGCTGGAGCCGACTTGAGGTGATCTAGAAATTGCTCAGTTGTTGGGTGGGCTGGCAAATGGAGAGGCAGACAAAACGTATTGGTTGCAAAAAAGCTTTACTTACGCCGCTAGTAGCCGCGATGCAGGTGGTCTGGTCGCTTAAATAATTACACGAGTTGCTCCAGCTGGCAAGACTCAAGCCAGCAAATCCGTAAACGAACTAGGCACGCAGGAAAAAGGGTACGTCGAGGGATGGCGCTCGGCGATGGGGAGAAAAATTGATAGTTGATCAGGCTATCGATTAGCTCAGCCACGAGTCAGGAATCTTCAAAGTCACTCTGCAGCGTGCTCAAAGTTCTCCTCCTCCACGAGATGGTTGTGGAGTCCTCCTCCTCCAACTTGGGCGGAAACTGCTCAAGCCTCTTATATGGCTAGCAAGCCAATCGCTAG
>NW_005842588.1:493632-494229 GCF_000455745.1 Alligator sinensis
ATAGTTTGCTTGCAAATGGCGGGAACTCCTTTTCACCGGGGTTGTCTCTGTGCAACTGAGAATTGCACCGTGCAAAGAAAGCTCCTCATGGCGGGAAATAATTCTGCAGTGCCGAAGCACACACAAAATCATACCCTTTGGGTCATGACAGGTATGTCTCACTTTTAAAGGGTAGATACTGTTTTTTCATTCCAGGAGAAAGCTATTCACTGGCAATGTGGTAAAAATGTCTCATAATCTCTTATGCAAGCTGCACAAGGCCTTACGGCCTTGTGTGGGGGCTGCTTTTTCTTTTTCTCCTCCTGTAGTAGATAAGCAGTGTCATAATAAGAAACAGTTCAAGCAACGCTCGCTTTGTGATAAGGTTCAAAGCTTCTTGTTAGAACACCTGAATTTTGTAATCATCATACTCGCTCATTATCCTAGAGTTACACCAAAACACAAGATTACTAAGGGGCACATAGGTCGGGACTGCGCATGCGTCAGGTCTTTTTGCCGCAGTTCCATTTTAGGACTACGCATGTACTAAACTTTGCAGAAAAATATAACCAATCACGTTAGAATCTTTTGTTCAGGTTAGCTATAAAAATGAAACCT
>NW_005842588.1:497136-516837 GCF_000455745.1 Alligator sinensis
CCCCGAAAGAAGGGAGAGGGTCCTGTGTGTATGAGACAGTATCCTCTGAAGAAACCCACCCGCATGGGTTTGAAGCCACTGATTGAAAAATTCAAGCAGTATGGGTGGTTAATAGAGGGATCATCCCCCTTTAACACCCCAATACTGGGTGTGCCCAAAGAGGATGGCACCTCCTTCAGGTTAGTGC
The DNA here is from genome assembly GCF_000455745.1 of Alligator sinensis. NCBI lineage: Eukaryota > Metazoa > Chordata > Crocodylia > Alligatoridae > Alligator > Alligator sinensis. The sequence continues at coordinate 497,324 of NW_005842588.1, forward strand.
AAGACTTGAGAGCTGTAAACAAAAAGATTTTAGTGGATCATCCTATGGTTCCAAATCCCCATACTATTTTGACCCAAGTTCCAGCAAATGCCAAGGTGTTTTCCGTGCTAGATTTAAAAGATGCTTTCTTCTCTATCCCGCTACACAAAGATAGTCAGAAATTGTTTGCCTTTGAATGGGAAGACCCGGACACGTATCATAAGACTCAATTGTTATGGACAGTGTTGCCCCAGGGATTTGTCTCATCCCCCCATATATTTGGAACAGCATTGCAAAAAGACCTGGAGCATTGGAAAGGAGACACCCTGAGGTGGCGTTGTTGCAGTATGTTGATGATTTATTGGTAGCAAGCCCCGATGTGCAGACGGGAAAAAGAGCGACAGAATCCTTGCTGAATACCCTGGGAAAGAAAGGGTATAAAGTGTCACGGGAAAAGGCTCAAATTTGTCAGCCAAAGGTCACCTTTTTGGGTTATGAGATTGAGGAGGGGGCTCGGACTTTGAGTAGAGATCGAATTCAAGCAATACAGGATATGCCCGCCCCCAAAAACCCCAAAGAGCTGCAAGCTTTCCTGAGCCTAACCGGGTTTTATAGACTGTGGATTCCCGATTATGGAAAAAAAGCCAAACCCCTATATGAATCCCTCAGGAGAGTGTATGACTCTCTCCTTGAGGTAAATTGGATTAGCCTCCAGGGGCACGAAACTAGCAACTTGTGCAACAGCAAGACAACATGGGGAAAAAAGTCACTTTCTGGTTTCCTTGCCAGTGCCATCTAGATTTCCTTTTTATGGGATTATTTTTTTGTCAGTTAAATCTAAAATGCAAATGACACTTCTGTGAAAGGGTATTTATGCTACCTCATACTACACGTCTGCATGAGTCCCTGCTGTGAAATGGGTCATGGAAGTGTCACGTAGCTGACAACTGGCAGTAACGGTAGGAAAAAAAGATCAGGAGCAATGTGAAAGATAGGAAAGTCTTGTTGGGGATAAATTATTTTAGGCTAGTAAGCATATACCTCTGAGCTGAAAGTAGTTCCTTCTGCACACCCATCCAGTTCTTGGCTGTTGCAATGGGGGCTTGTGGGACGTGGCAAATGGTTTACTGGGAATCAGAGTGAGACTCATCATTCATTTCACAGAGGCTGCCAGAGACAACTACATAATGACTTCCTGAAAAATCCAGATATAAGCCAATAAGGGCTCCTATGCACATGCAGCGAGGCTGCTCTGACGTGCTGCAATTACAGCACGTCAGAGCTTGGGTCTGCTGGAACGTGGTAATTGCCTCACTCCAGCAGGACTCCAACATCATGTGCATCAGTGTTCCCATGCTGAAAAATGATAGCAGGGCACTTTAAACTAAAGCTGATTTGATGAGCTTTAGCTCAAAGGACCCCGCCACCATTTTTCAGCATGGGGACGCTGATACACTTGATGCTCTGGGTGCTTTTAATTACTTGGTTCTCAGAGCTGCGCTAATTAAAGCATCATCCTCTCCCACCTCCCAGAGCACATCTATAAATGCATATCACCCCTTACCTAGTCCATGAGCCCTTAAATATTTTTCTTTTGAGCCATTTTCCTTATTTTAGGTTCAAACCCATCACACACGCCTATTTTTTTAAAGATAAAGAGAGGTTTTAAACAAAACAAAACAGGTCCTTTATAAACAGTACAACAGGCAGAGGAAATGGATATTGTTAGATGAAATGCAAGGGTTTATAATAAAACTATTGTGGTTACAGGTTCAGAAACCATTAGGATGGTTTTTGGTGTGGCTTAACTGTTACCTAGTACTAGCATTTACCTACAAAGACTTGCAATGTTAACTTGCTCAAAAGGCAAACTGAAACCCTGGTTTGGACTGATAATTTTCTTCTTAGCTAGAAGTGCCTTTTTTCTCTACCACTGAATCAAGATGCAATTCCCCCTCAAGTACTACAGATGCATATGAAACAGGGTTAAAAACACCCTGCTATCTCACTCCCTTCATTCTCCCAATGATAATGACTTTTCCAGCTCCCCACCCATCACCTCAAGGCAACTGGTTTCCTTCTGTTTATCTTCATACTATCTTCCACACTGCCCTTTATCCACCTCCCAGTGCAATTCACACGTGCAAAGAGCCAGCCTAAGCCCCCTCTTATCACTCCAAGCTAAGTGGCAATTAACTAAAGTGCAGTCCACCCCAGGTGGCCTCCTAATATCTGTAGAATTAACTGGCTGCCCTAATGCCTCATTCAGATCTCTGCTATAGACTCACTTCTTTAAGTGGCTGATTAACACTAGTTCATGCCATTCATTTGCTCTGTTAAACCAAATATTAACTCCACAATCAGTTTAGGTTACTATCTCATTTTGGATCCCCATACCTCTGTTTTGTCTTTACCTACTATCTAGAGACAAAGGTCTCTAGGATGGTAGCTGCCTTTCTGGCTTGTACAGCATCAGTCAGCTTGCTGGGATTGAAAATTGGCTCATTTGTAAAGGTGCTAGCTTCAATAACCTGACTTGCCAGTGACATCCGTTGAGTCACTACCAGTAAGTCCCTAGTCTCCCTTTGTGGGACTCACATTTCTTGTCTTCTTACCTTGGAGGAATTCCACACACTGCAGTGGCTTAGGGTAGGAGTGTCATCTGGCCCCCTGGCTGGAAGAATAGCACAGCACTGATCTATGGGCCAAATCCCCTCCCCTCTCCCCCAGCATACTGGATTGGGTACCCGCTCCATCTGGTCTGGGACCCATATGGCATCTGGGGCTGCATGCATCACAGATCCCAGATCTACCAGGGTGAACACCATGTGCAGTGTGCATCCTGGAGCGGGCACCTCATGTAGTGCAGTCTGGCCAGGGTGGGCACTGCGTGGGGCACGATGCCCACCCCGGCTGGTCTGGGATTCATGCCAGAAGTACCCGATGATTATACAGCACAGTCTGAGAATGGCTGAGGTGGATACCACATTTGGTGCTCATGGGGCTGGTCCAGCATGCACTATGCCCCCTGTGGGTCTGCTCAGATGCAGGGGTAGCACTGGGACCAGAGGAGAGCCCACATGGCTGGATCTGGTCTGCAGCCCATATTTTCAACAGCTCTGGTCTAGGGGGATTAAAATGATGTGTCCCAAGTCATATAGACTGGAGGCTGCAACATTAATTCAGGTCAAATAGCTAGTTGCTCTGCAAGGAGCCCTGTTGAGTAGGATCTGGTTCAATGCAAGCAAATTTAGCAACAGAGCTGGGAACAGAACACTAGTCTGGAGCCCTTCTACCCCTTAGCTGCTCTATTACAGTGTTTCAGGCAGGGTGGCACCTTCAAGAACAGTTAGTCTGACCCTCCTCTAGCACCAAAGACCTGCCCTACTTTCTGCCTGACTTCAGACAAACACAGCTAACTGCCTCCATTTCTGAACGAAGGGTTTCAGCTGTTCAAAACACTGTCATGTTGAATTTTAACTTTAAAATGTTCCATGTTCTGTTTTCAGGTTCAGTTAAACATGTATGATAAAAAAAAAAAGAGTATAAATATTTGACATACAAAGGGAAATTGAGGGGGTTACCATTTTGATGAAAAAACAAAACAATGCCTCCCCCCCACCCACCCCAAAACAACAACAACAACAACCACCACCACCACTTAGGTGGGCCCAAAAATCATCTGGGAAAAAAATTACTTTTTTTTTTTCTTTTAACTATAGCTGAACAAAAATCCATTATTACTACAGGTCATTTGCTGACTGTAATGCACTGGCAGGTTACAAGCAGTAAATATTGTCATGTATAAGCCAACCATGCAGACCTAAAGAAATAGGCAATATGAATAAATGTTTGTTGTAGCAACACAGCTGACATTTGTGCAGGGAAGAGTCACCTGCATTAAGCCATGAAAAACCAAGAGGAACACTCTTAAAGAAGGAGAAGATGCGGATCACATTCCCTCCACTTGGCATGAGGATAAAAATATCCAGCAGTTATGTGGAACTCTAAATTAAACCTCTTAAATATGCATTCAATTCAGATTTCCTGAAGTCAGTTAACCAACTATCCGCAGACAATTAGAAAACTTTATTAGACTTTATCAAGCTACGAAAGGAGAAAATATTGCTTAACTATTATTCAACAAATGTAATTAGTTATCAGTTGGTATTTGCTTAACTAGCTTGTCTAGTTGTAGCTACAGAAGCACACATAAAACTGCCATCTGGTTTATGTTGCACTAGAGACACACCATGTTTTGTTTTGTTTTGTTTTGTTTTGTTTTGTTTCAGCTGTTGTCATTGCCTCACTGCATGATACATCCTAAACAAAATTTGGAGACTACTGCCTATGCTTGCTGCTATCCAGGTTTTTCACTTACCCTCATACTTCTGTGGAGAATCTGGTCTGAGCAAACCAAAAGGCAATGACTTTAGTAAAAGCTATGGTTTGCTTGTTTCCCTTCATTACTTGTTATAATGCATGATGTAACTGATTTACCTGAAGCCAGACCCTGTTACCTTTACTCATACTGAGCCCTACCTTTCTGCACCCACAGTCCTTCTGCCTTTGATGTAGTTTAGCTTTAAGGGTGCAGTTAGGGCTTGTGTTTTTGCTTAACAAGGGAAAGGATAAAATGCCCACAAAATATGATGTAAATAAGCTTAGGAGGGTTGCAGAGGTGACAGGCAGTGCTTATGCAGTTACTATAAGAACACTATGATTTGCAGTGAACTCCCACAATGCAACAGCTATGCTGTTACTCAATGGACAGAAGAGAGCTCTCTTTCCACCAGATTTCATAGTAAAGAGTACTTAGGCTTCACTCTGAAAAAATATTCTAAATGATGAATAGTCTCTTGAAGTCTTAAATCAGGCAGCCTGCGTGTGTGGATGGTCATAATTACATTCTAATGGCAAAAATATATTCCAGACGTTTTCACTCCTGCTCTAGTACAGGCCCAACATAGCTGCATTGGGGTAAGGCATGGGCACCCAAGAGATTGTCTTGGCTAGAAATAAGTGCCTTTCTCTGGCCCAAAAGAAACCTTCTCCCCTGTGAGACTCTCAGCAATACCCCTTTTTTTTGGAGTTAAGTACCTCAACCTGGTTTGCACCTCTGTGAAAAACAAAGCTAGTCCCAACTAGCAACAGCCAAGTGACTGGTGTACCCCTCCCCCTTAAGGGATGGAAGAGACTTGGATTCAAACCCTCCCTGCCCACTTTGGGGCACGCTTGTAAGGCTACAGCCCAGGTGAGCACGTTCACCTGCAGTCTGCTAGGGATTCTGGGCCTGTCTCCATCTTGCCTCTAGGGAATGTTTTGTTTTGTAGAAGTAAGTGTTCAATGGGCCAGAGAGTGAGGAGAATTACACTGACACTGAAGCCTGATCACCTGGGATGTTCAAGACTGATTCAAGCCTCAGCTCCCACAAACATGCAATCATTTTTAAAAAGTATAATAGCTTCAACAGGAGAGATTGGGAAAAACCCATCACAGGATACCCAAAGCCCAGAGCATTCACCTGGAAGAAGCAGGTTCAAAGCCTTCTAGCAAATCAGGCAGAGGCCAGACTTGAACCTATGTCCCCCACACTACAGACAAGTCATTTGAGATATGCACCTCCCTGGCAGTTTTGTGTGGGCTACATTGATTTTAAGCATGCTTTGAGCATGCAATGGGATTATGCCCCATTGACAGATAGGGTGGGGAGCATCTAGCTGGAAATTCCACTTTGACCTGAGCAGTTCATTAAGTGTGGGCTAGCATTAGTGCAGGCCCGAGACAGAAACTGGGGGAGGTTTATACTGCTTAGTGATAGCACCCTGTGCTGCTACATATATACCTATACCACTTTCCAAACCAGAAGTCACGTAGTTGCTTTAGTACAGGGCTGTGCACACTCTACTGAGAGGTAGAATCAGATAATGCATTGATGCAAATAGACAAAGGCAGCTACGCTGTTGCCAGTTTGGAAAGCAGCACACCCAGGGCAGTATACCAAGGCCTGTACCATAACAGAGAAGTACACACACACCCCCTTAGGTACTTATGGGACTGTGGTTCCTCTAGGTAATCATCTAAGCAGTGTTTTTGAAGATGTCAGGATGCCTAAACTAATAGATGCAGATCTGACAGAGTATTTAGGGGTCCAAGGCCAACCACTGAGATACAGATATAAAACTTAAGAAATCCCTTTCCAACCAATCTCAGTTTTACAGAGAAAAACCAAATGGAAGAGTTTTGAGTAATGAGTTTATCAGCTGGCTCCCAAGTAAATTTTCTGTGAGGGCCTGTGGGTCAACAGCACTTTGTGTTCATTTCTGCTAATATGTAACCTTCATTCTTTTATTGCCATGCCAGGGGATTTCTCCGGTTAACTGCATTGGCTTTTGCAGGAATACCTAAGCTGTTACAAATGTGGCAAAGGGAAGGGAATCTCAGCAGAGGTCTGCTTAGGGGAGGAAAACGGAGAGATAAAAGGAATGTACCTATGTTTGGGATAAGGAACCCATATAAATGTAGCACGGAATACTGGGTATTGTTTTGTTATCCGTCAGGTTATTTTATAACAGGGAGACAGATGATTCACTTAAATGGGCTGCAGAGCAAGCAAGTCAGGTGTTGCTGAATGAGCCTGAGGTCGAATCAGCCCTTCCATGGGAACAGAGTAATAAATCTATCCTCTTGCAAATTAATAGTGCTTTCCAAACTTGTGCTTTTCAGAGACACTCTTTGGAAGTCCCCTATTAGTCCCTACATGGCATATAGGGTCTGACTCTCAACCTGATGGTAAGCAAAGAGCTTGCAGTGAGCAATGGCAACACTAGTTTGGCAAGTTTGCACTTGTTTACAGGTGCATATTATTGTTCTGATAACGACGTGGCTTAGTTTCGGTTAGTTTTATAAATTTTTAAAAATGAAGCTTATTTTCCATCAAGGAAGTGGTACAACACCCTGCCAGCTCACATACCAAACGCACCAATTATCCACCTGCTTAAGCAGTGTTGGGGTTTCAAGAGATACAACAATTCAGTGGTCACAAATAAAAGTGCTTTGAGATTTAACATATAAGATTACTGCATACTAATGAAAAAACAAAACAAACAAACTGTTCTTCTTAAGTATCTCCTCGGTGTTCCTTTGAAAGATCAAGAACAGGAATAGGTTTTCCATCTAAAGTGTTTTTCCACAGAAAATTTGGCTTTAAATTAAACAACTGCATGTGAGCGTGTGTAAAAAGTGCCTGCTTTCCATAGAGAATTTTAAGTTTTAAATTACAACATAACAATGTGTAAAAAATAAACATTCCAACTTGCTCTCTCCACAGACTTATCACATCAAAGTATAGACCCTGAAAAACAAATAAAACGTAACAAAGAAAAAACAATATTCACATTAATAACATACCTTGGGAGAATTTCTGTCCCACTTCTATTGTAGATCTCCCATTCCAGAATCACTAAACTCCAGTTTGACTCTAGGGAGACTACATAATAGAAAGGCACTTGATGTATGTATTTCCCCAGGTATGTTAATTAAATCAGCTGACTTTCATTATAAAAATGAAATGTTCATCTGCATTTGGTTTTCTTTTCACTTGACTCAGTCCTGCAGACCCAACATCACCAAGGGGGAATGAGATGTGGATTCTCCCTCATCTGGTACCTCCACTGGATTGCTCACTGAGTTCCACTGGGTTTCTCCTGTGTTAACCCACTCAGGACAATAGGCCTGCACAGGTTTCATTGAGGTAAATTTGGGGGCCTTGGCTTGCCCAGGTGTTACTGAGGGCCTGATTTAGCCAACAGAATATATAGATCATGAGGAATAAGGTGAAAAGAACACAAGGTGACTCTTGAAGGTGAGGTGGAGTTTGCAGTGTTAAGGGCTAAGTACTTTTTGTCATCTGAACACTTTTGATATGGAAATCATGAATGAGTTAGAGCTACTGCTCAGAGAAGAGCTACACTGTGAAGCCTCCCAGTATATTTTTAAGATACCATTTCAGTTGTAACATACTCACTTGAGGCCTTTGAGGGTAGATCCACATAGGGACTTTGGACTTCAGTATTCTAAAACTTAACTTTAAATCCCCAAATTCACTGTCCATTCACTGCCTAGCTGTGACTGTCTAAATTTCTAAATGCCTGAGTTTCTACTAAGAAGGCTGCCTACATATCTATGAATTTCTGCAGCTGGATATAAGTGCACAATCACCTAAATCTAGAGAGCTCTGAGCAGCTTGGCACCTGAGCCCTGGAGGGCTTCACAAACCAGGTGTTCCTCTGTCTAGTGCACTTGTGGGCAGCATCCGACTCGCATACTATATAGGGGTGTGCAAAGTGGGCCCTATTTGATTCGGATCTGGCCCAAATCAGGGACGGTAATTTGATTCGTTGATTTGGACCACTGTCCCTGATTCGATTTGGCCAAATCTGAAGATTTGATGCTGATTCAGAGAATCAGTAATTTGGACACAGACACAGCTTTAAATGTTTTTTCTACATACCTCAAGGTACCAGCATGGCTCGTGAATGCTGCAATGCTCGGGCGCATGGAGCTTCCCACAGGAGTGCGGGTGGGGACGTGGCCTCCACGTGCTCGGCAACGAACTGGGAAGTGGACTGGAAGTACTTCTGGTCCATTTCTGGGTCTGCTGCCTCACCCTTGCAATGGAAGGTGCTGAGCAGTTCATATAGGCCCCTCCGCCCTGGGTGGATTGTCTGAACACATCTTGCAGTATCTGGAGGCACTGTTGAGTGGTAATGCTGGGGTTCTAGAGCTTGGCTGTCCTGATTACCCCAAATGACGGTTCTTGCAGCACATCCAGAAGATGATGATGTTTTTCTTTGTCTGGTATTTGCCATGTCATGAGAGTCTCTTGCACATGGGCAACCCAGGATTCAAATCCCTCTTCTCCGGTAGGGACTGGGAGGTTCCCAGAAAAGTTTCTTAGTCTTTTATATGCAGCCCGATCATCAGAGGAGCTGGCCACCTCCCTAAGGACCTGCTGCATAGCCACAACCCATTCCTGGGTGATGCTGGGCAAGGGTGTTGCCCCACTGGTTCCAGGAGGTTTCCTGGCATCATCTCTTCCTGGTGCCTGGGACATGTTTTCTCCTTGCTTGACTCTATAGGGGTATAGAGCACGTCACAAAATTAAGCTCCCGCCAATAAAATCCTGGACGAGCCCCCAAAATGTAGCCTGGGTGTACACGGGTTTGTACTTCCCTTTCCAATTGAGGCAATTATTGGCAGGGTAGTGTGCTGCAGAGGAACACAACAGCCCAGCAGCCGCCTCTGTCCCCTATAGAGTCAGGTCCAGTCAATCAGTTACTTAACTATATGTAGATTTATTATTATAACAAAACCATTAAAAGGGTAAGGACATAGACTATATATATACACATACACTCCAGCTGCAGCCTCACCAAGGCCAAGTACAGCGGGAGGATGACATCCTGAGATTTACTTGAGAAGCATCAAGTAAATCTTCCCTGCAGGCCCGGTCGCCCATGGTACAGCCCCCACAGGAGTCGCAGCCATCGCAGGAGTGGAAGATGGTGCCCAAATCTAGAGCTGCTAGGCAGAGAGCGGTGGAAGCCCCCCAGGTTCAGCTGGGGAACAGATTTGATGCCTTGGCAGCGGCGACGGATGAGGGCAGAGGAGTCGGCCCTGCAGGGGACGATGCCGCTCCACGCAAGACAGAGACTGGGAGGAGAGAGAACACCAGGAGGAAGAAACGCCAGGTCCTAGTCATCGGGGACTCCCTCCTGCGAGGGCTGGAAGGTCCGATCTGCAGGCCCGACCCCATGTCACGGCAGGTCTGCGTCATGCCTGGGGCTCGGGTCAGGGACATCACGGAGAGGATCCCGGGCTGCATCCGGCCTGCAGACCGGTACCCCATGGTTGTCGTCCATGTGGGTACAAACGACGCGGCAAGAGGCAACCCTGACCGTATTATGAGGGACTTCGAGGCTCTGGGGACCAGGCTGAAGGAGACGGGGGCGCAGGTGGTTTTTTCCTCTCTCCTTCCGGTGAGGGGGCGGGGACAGAGGCATGGGACCTGCATTGGTGAGGTCAACCAGCGCTTACGCAGCTGGTGCCGCCGGGCAGGCCTTGGGTTCCTTGACAACGACCCATGCTTTCGGGAGGGGGGATTGCTGGGGCGGGATGGGCTTCATCTCTCCCCTAATGGCAAGCGTATCTTCTCTTCCAGGTTGGCTGATCTCGTACAGTGAGCTTTAAACTAGACTCGCCGGGGGAGGGGGCTGCAGGAAGACGAGGAGACGCCATCAGGGCAAGGGGTGCAAAGGTAAGTAATGGGGGTCTTGCCATCAGGGCAAGGGGTGCAAAGGTAAGTAATGGGGGTCTTGCCATCAGGGCAAGGGGTGCAAAGGTAAGTAATGGGGGTCTTGCCATCAGGGCAAGGGGTGCAAAGGTAAGTAATGGGGGTCTTGCCATCAGGGCAAGGGGTGCAAAGGTAAGTAATGGGGGTCTTGCCATCAGGGCAAGGGGTGCAAAGGTAAGTAATGGGGGTCTTGCCATCAGGGCAAGGGGTGCAAAGGTAAGTAATGGGGGTCTTGCCATCAGGGCAAGGGGTGCAAAGGTAAGTAATGGGGGTCTTGCCATCAGGGCAAGGGGTGCAAAGGTAAGTAATGGGGGTCTTGCCATCAGGGCAAGGGGTGCAAAGGTAAGTAATGGGGGTCTTGCCATCAGGGCAAGGGGTGCAAAGGTAAGTAATGGGGGTCTTGCCATCAGGGCAAGGGGTGCAAAGGTAAGTAATGGGGGTCTTGCCATCAGGGCAAGGGGTGCAAAGGTAAGTAAGACCACCTGGGCAATAGTGATCATCGCGTGCTGGAATTCACCATCCAGCGTAGAGTGTCAAGGGCCCGCAGCAAGGTGGTGGCCCTAGACTTCAGGAGGGCCAACTTCAGTGAGATGAGGAGATTAGTGGGAGAGGAACTGGGGTCCTTGAGGGCAGAGGAACTCAGCGTCCAAGAGGAGTGGTCGTTCCTTAAGGAAACGATACTCGGGGCCCAAGGGGTGTCCATCCCGACAAGAAGCAAGGCGGGCAGGAGTGTCCAAAAGCCCCCCTGGCTCACCAAGGGTGTCCGGGAATGCCTGCTTGCCAAAAGGGTGGCGTACGCCCGGTGGAAGGGGGGTGTAATCTCCAAAGAGGAGTATACCTCCTCTGCTCGGGCCTGCAGGCGGGCTGTTAGGAAGGCCAAGGCGGAGATAGAGCTCGGATTAGCGTCCAGGATTAAGGATAACAAAAAGTCCTTTTTCAAATATATTGGGAGGATGAAGAAGGCGCCGGGTAATGTGGGGCCCCTGCAGGATATGCGGGGCAATCTGGTGGTTGCGTCAGAGGATAAAGCGGACCTCTTTAACCAATTCTTCACCTCCGTTTTCTTGTGCAGGGACCGGGACTTCCCTGCTGTGATAGAAGCCGGACGCGAGGGGATCGCCTTCAGACCTCAGGTTGGGGAGGACCGGGTTAGAGAGCTTCTGGAGGGGCTGGACGCGTTCAAGTCAGCGGGTCCGGATGCTCTCCACCCCAGGGTGCTGAGGGAGCTGGCTGGGGTTATTGCAGGGCCCCTGGCACGGCTCTACGAGCGATCGTGGTGCTTGGGCCAGGTGCCAGACGATTGGAAGGTAGCTAATGTGGTCCCCATCTTCAAAAAAGGGAAAAGGGAGGACCCGGGCAATTATAGGCCCGTCAGTCTTACCTCAATCCTGGGGAAGCTCTTTGAGAAGATCATCAAGGAGCACATTTGTGATGGGCCGGCATCCGAGATGATGCTCAGGGGCAATCAGCATGGATTTATTAGGGGGAGATCATGTCAGACCAACCTGATTGCCTTTTATGATCAGGTCACAAAGGCCATGGACGCAGGTGTCGCGGTGGATGTAGTCTTTCTGGACTTCAGCAAGGCCTTTGACACCGTCTCTCACCCCATCCTAATTAATAAACTAGGCGACTGTGGCATAGATGCCTACACGGTCAGATGGATTGCAGATTGGCTGAAGGGTCGCACTCAGAGGGTGGTGGTGGATGGATCATACTCGACTTGGGGGGAGGTGGGTAGTGGAGTCCCCCAGGGCTCGGTCCTGGGGCCTGCGCTGTTCAATTTCTTCATCAGCGATCTTGATGTTGGGGTGGAAAGCAACCTGTTTAAATTCGCTGATGACACCAAAATTTGGGGGGAGGTGAGCACGCTAGCAGGGAGAGAGAGATTGCAGAAGGATCTGGATAGGTTACAGGGGTGGGCAAACAGGAACAGGATGTGTTTCAATACGGACAAGTGCAGGGTGCTGCACTTGGGTAGTAGGAACCAGCAGCACACTTATACGATGGGGAACTCCCTACTTGAGAGCACGGAGGCGGAAAGGGATCTTGGTGTCATTATTGACTCCAAGATGAACATGGGCCGACAATGCGAGGTCATGGTTGGCAGGGCTAACCGGACCTTGTCGTGCATCCACAGGTGCATCTCGAGTAGAGCCAGGGAGGTGATCCTCCCCCTCTATGCGACGCTGGTCAGGCCGCAGCTGGAGTATTGTGTCCAGTTCTGTGCGCCCCATTTCAGGAGGGATGTGGACAACATGGAGAGGGTCCAGAGGAGGGCCACCCGCATGATCCGGGGACAACAGGGCAGACCCTACAGTGAGAGACTGCGGGACTTGAACCTATTCAGCCTCCACAAGAGAAGGCTGAGGGGGGACCTGGTGACCGTCTATAAACTCACTAGGGGGAACCAGAAGGGTTTGGGGGAGACGCTGTTTCCCCTAGCCCCCGCTGGCATAACAAGGAGTAATGGGCACAAGTTGATGGAGAGGAGGTACAGATTGGACATCCGAAAAAACTACTTCACAGTTAGGGCGGCTAGGAGCTGGAACCAACTTCCAAGGGAGGTGGTGCTGGCCCCTACCCTGGGGATCTTTAAGAAGAGGCTGGATACTTACCTGGCTGGACTCATTTGAGTCCCGTTTTTGTTTTTAGGGTGAGTGGTTTTGTTTGTGTTTTTGGGTTGTTCTCCCGCCCTGGCTGTTTGTTTGTTTGTTTGTTTGGTTTTTTTGGGTTGTTCTCCCGCCCTGGCGGGGGGGCGGGCTAGAAGATCTATTAGGTCCCTTCCGACCCTGAAACTAAACTATGAAACTATGAAGTAAACCCTGCAAGTCAGGGTTTTGTTTGCTTTACCAGCTGTAACATTGCATTGGCGGCTCATGTTCATCTTGTAGTCAATCATGACCCCCAAGTCTCTTTCAGCAGTGGTGCTAGCAAGCATACCACTGCAGAGCCTATAAGTATGCTGAGGGTTTTTTCCCCAGGGGTGGAGTACCTTGCATTTATCAGTATTGATGGCCACCCTATACAGTGTATATGGCCAAAAGGAGAACAAATGAGAAAGTGATTCACATGGTGCATAGAGCAGGTAAACTCTACCTCACAGAGTATATCTGCATACAGCACTTTTATCTAAATGTCATTCTAGAAACAAAGGCAAATCTTTTACATGGCCCATTCCTTCCACTGGATGCTGAGACCCTGGCTGTTCTCCAGTTAAAATTGCATTAGCAACAGTCTGTTTAGAGCATCTGAGAGCAAGTACAGTTGCTACTAACACAGCTTCCCTAACTAGTGCTAGCAGACAGAGATATTCCTTCAAAGATCCTGGATAGCCAAAGCATGCTATATTCTTCACTTATTCTTTAGCATGATTTTGTAAGACCATGGTCAAAGTAATCATGAATAAATCTAGGTTTTTAAAATGTATCTAAGAACGTACCCTCAGAACAGTACTCAGTCTTATACTAGAACACAGGCAATGCTCAAGACACTGTGGGCCAGATTCTGTGACTCTTAATTATGCTTAGTAGTAATGTCCTTGTAATGAGTAATGTCCTTGTAATGAATGGGAGTACTAGCAGAGATATTTACTGAATGTAAAGACTGCTCTACACACAGCTATCAAAACAACAAAACCTATATTAATTCACACTCTTTTGTGTATGTCATTGAAGAGTCTTTGTAGGTTCATTCTTAACTTTAGAATTACACTGCCTTCTTTCGATTTAGCTTAAAGTTTGTAGAGCCCTGCCATCAACTATAGTGACAAAACAAGATTATAATACATATTTTGTTGTTTTGTTTCATGCTAGTGCTATGGGACAAAAATGGCCATTGAAGACTGTGGGCGTGTCTACACATTCATTAATGCACCTTAGTTACTTTGCATTTAGTTTAGTACTTGCTTAATGAACTAGAGTTACTGCACAGTAGAGTCAGCGCATGGTTATTTTGTGATACTTACTGCACATTAACCTAATAACACTGCACAGTAAGCTATTAGCATGTTTTTTTAGCCTAATAACACATGCAACTGTGCAATGTTATTAGACTAATGCACAGTAAGCATCTCGTGTAGACGTACCCTGTTAGATTCTATTCACTAGCTTACCAACAGAATTTTTAACTAGTCCAGCTCTTAGTGATGTGAATTGAATAGGAGAGAATCCAGCCAGATGTGAGTCTTTGAAAGCCAAAAAAAAATGGAGCCTTGCAATGCCATCTTCAAGGCTGCTCTTCAGAGGAACACTGGACTTAAGAAGCTAGCCTGCTCTTGCTGCCTTTTTATCTCACCTGAAACCATAATCCTCTCTTTGAGGTTTCAGTCACTTCCATAATAGGGGTGTGCAAAATGAGCCCTATTCAATTCGGATTCAGATTGAGCCCGAATCAGGGACAGTGATTCAATTAGTTGATTCGGATCACTGTCCCTGATTCGATTCAGCCAAATCCGAATCTGAAGATTCAATTCTGATTCAGAGAATCAGCAATTCGGCCATAGACACAGCTTTAAATGTTTTTCTACATACCTTGAGGTACCAGGCACAGTTCGCGAATGCTGCAATGCTGGGATGGATGGAGCATCCCACAGGAGTACAGGGTGACTTCCCGTGTGTTTGGCAGCGAACCCAGAAGTGGACTGGAAGTACTTCTGGTCCGCTTCTGGGTCTGCCAGGGAGTGCGCTGCCCCCACTCTCTGCCCCTTGGCTTGGTGATCAGCTGCAGGGGGGCCCCAGGTGCCCCCCCAGACCCAGAAGGCACCAGTTGCTGAGCCGCAAGGGCACAGGGGGGGCCCCCTGCTCGCTCCCTGGCAGACTCAGAAGTGGACTGGAAGTGCGGCTGATCCACTTTCAGGTCTGCTGCCGCGCGCACTGGGGAGCCCCCCGCACTCCTGTGGGACACTCCACCCGCCTCAGCATCACAGCATTCACAAGCCGCCTGCTACCTAGGAATATATAGAAAAAACATTTAAAGTTGTGTCTATGTCCGAATCACTGAATCTTTCCAAATCTCTCTGAATCTATTTGGAGGGTTCCGATTCGTTTTGGAGAGATTAAAGGGTCCTCTGATTTGATTTGGATTCGGAGATTCATCCACCAAATCGGGCCGAATCTCTGCCAAATCAAAACAAGGACCGAAGCTTTGCACAGCCCTGTCCCATAGCAACCAGTTGTGATGACTTTGAGGATTAGAGCTTCAGGTAGGAAATATGCAGCAATTGAAGAAAATGGACTTTTAAAAACCACTCTGATCCTAATTCCATTAAGGATGAATGAACAAGTTCAAATAAAATAAAGAACAACCTGAACTTTAAACCAACTCTCAAGCAAGACCTTAAGCAGTAGATGTGTTTAAATGTTTGTACAACTGGAAGGGGCCTTCTGGGGTACTGAGTCAACTGCTGCACCTTTGCAGACAACCCAAAGGCAAGCCCCTCTTCCAAAAGGGTCCACAAGAATATCTGCTCCAATCCCTTCAGCATATCAAAATGAAAAGTTCCCTATAACAACTTCTATTATATGCCACAGAAAGAGCAGGGGAGACCTGGGGACTGCCACTGCTTTATCACTGGAAGCAGCAGAAAATCATGGTATTATTAAAGATATGTAGCCCAGGTGTCCTCGGGTATATACTCCCCTTCTCCAACTGAAGGGAATTGTTAGCTGGCAGGTGTGCTGTGAGGGAACGGCACACCGCTCAGTTTCCCTCCATCCTTATAGAACCAGGCCAGGACAGTCAGGGGACTTAACTATATACAACTTTATTTACATTAACTTATCACAAGGAAAAGAAACATGGATATAAACATATATGTTATTTGCTTGAATATCATATATATACATATATATATTTATATCCATGTTTCTTTTCCTTGGGATAAGTTATTCAAGCAAATAACATAAACAATATCCTTATTGTTTATCTGCAACCCTGGGCATGTAGCCAGAGACATGGTGCACAGGCTGGTGCATGGAGCAGTATCCTTGGAGCCACTTGGGCAGCTCAGGTTCCCAACTCTTGGCTCAGGAGGCGCTGCATGGAAGATGAGAGACCCTGGGAGAAGCTTGAGGCAGCTCGGGTCTACAGCTGCTGGCACTGGGCAGCAGCTCAGTGCAGACGATGTTGCACAGAGGGTCTGAAAGCGGTCTGAGCCCCGGGGCTGCACGAGGCGACCCAGGCCTCTAACCCATAACAAAAGGTTGAGTCCAGGGAACCAGACGGTGCTCAGGCTACTGAGCCAGCCAGCAGAGCTGAGTCAGAGGCCCCAGAAGCCCTGCATGGTGGAGCCCAGTTCCAGGGGACAGCAACCCTAAATTCCACTGCAGGTGAGAGAGCAGCTCAGCACAGAGGACAAGGGCCACCTCCCAGGCCTGGGAGCTGTGAGTTACTGGGTAAAAGGATTCCCACAGGGAGGGGGAGTCCCCCCTAGTTAGTTAAGGGCTCCTGAAAGTGGAGGTCCCACTGGGGGGAGGCCCTGAAGTTACCCGTTTCCTTGAAGGGTTTGGGAAAAGGCCCAAGGGGCATTGGGGTTTTCCCTTGGGATTAAATTTATCTTTGAGGTTCTTGCGCCATACATGGTGTGATGTCGCACATTATATTTTGTGAACTTTCATATTTGTAAATTAGTAGATGAGTAGAGAGTCTTGAATTTATTACTTTGACTAGGGCTCTGCTTGGACCTTCTTTGACATTTATTCACCTGTTGTTTATTTGGAATTATTTGTGGCTTATTTACTGTTCACCTATACTTAGCTATAGTTTATCTGTTGGTTATCTATGTTTATTTAGGGTTTACCTGTTTCAGATCAGATACTTACCTGTGACTTACCTGTATCTGGAGCCCTGGTATAAGGTTTTATAGCATTTATCCACAGGGTATTGTTTATGTTATTTGCTTGAATAACTTATCCCAAGAAAAAGAAACATGGATATAAATATATATATGTATATATATGATATTCAAGCAAATAACATATATGTTTATATCCATGTTTCTTTTCCTTGTGATAAGTTAATGTAAATAAAGTTGTATATAGTTAAGTCCCCTGACTGTCCTGGCCTGGTTCTATAAGGATGGAGGGAAACTGAGCGGTGTGCCGTTCCCTCACAGCACACCTGCCAGCTAACAATTCCCTTCAGTTGGAGAAGGGGAGTATATACCTGAGGACACCTGGGCTACATAACTTTAATAATACCATGATTTTCTGCTGCTTCCAGTGATAAAGCAGTGGCAGTCCCCAGGTCTCCCCTGCTCTTTCTGTGGCATATAATAGAAGTTGTTAGAGCATCTGAGAGCAAGTACAGTTGCTACTAACACAGCTGGTTATTTACTGGTTAACACAGCTGCTACTAACACAGCAGGGTTGCAGACCCAAGCTGCCTCACGCAGCTTCCAGGGTCTGGACTTCATGCGCCATGCTGCGGCCCGAGAGCCTGGCCACTGGAGCTGTCCACCACTCCCCGCCACTCCCCACCCACAGAAGTCTTCAGGGGCTCTTCCAGGCTACTGCTTCGCCCTGCTAAGCAGCTCTCCTCAGCTCTTCTAAGCCCTGCTCTTCTCCGCCCTGGATGCATCTGCCACGTGCTAGGCACGCAGCTCCTTTTATTCTCTTTGGGAGACTCCGCCCCTGAAGTTCTGCTGGCCCGGCAGAGCGCAGTCTCCGACCAGGTCCAAGACTTCTTTCTCGGGGGGGTTTTCTCTTTGCCTCGAGCAGGGGTGGGGCAAAGCCCCTCCCAACAGTTACCTGACTAGTGGATGAGCTCCACCAATCACAAAGAGGATTCTCTGAACCCAGACATGCCGGCTGTATCGGTGAGTTCACCACAGTTAAAATTGTCACCCCACTTTTTCTCCCCCTTTCCCCATTGCCATACGTTACTTAGCCTTCTAAATAAGTGAAAACTCAATGGAAAAAAAAAGTTCTTCTAAGGTCCAGCTGTGATTATGGTGGTTTGTACAAGCCAGAAAACTTGTACTTGTCTGTCTAACTGAACCGAATTTTCAGAGCTTCAAGCATCGATATGTTTTCATGCGAGTTTCCCTTGTAGTAAGAAAGAACAGCAGAAAAGAAATAGGCAATATAGATTATGCAGGCCTGCTCCAAGACCAATTGAATTCCTATGACTCAGAAATATCTCCTAATAATATCTTTGTTGTTTCCTATGAGATGTCAGTGTCTTTTAAACAGTCATTATTCATACAGATTAAGACATCAATTTTTAAAAATATTTTGATATGCTAGCTCTTTGTGTCTATATTATTTCTATGCAACATAGAAAATAGGTCTACTCCTTAAGCAGACATTTAATACTGAGCCGAATAATTTAAATAGGTCTCCTTTAGCAGACATTTAATACTGAATGGGGAGAGATTGCCAAAGAGGAGTATACCTCCTCTGCTCACACGGGTAGGGAGGTAGTTAGACGGGCCAAAGCTACCATGGAGCTGAGGATGGCATCCCAAGTAAAGGATAACAAAAAATTGTTTTTTAGATATATAGGGAGCAAAAGGAAGGCCCAGGGTGGAATAGGACCTCTACTAAATGGGCAGAAACAATTGGTGACGGACAGGGGGGACAAGGCTGAACTCCTCAATGAGTTCTTTGCCTCAGTGTTTCTAAGTGAGGGGCAGGACAAGGCTCTCACTGGGAATGTAGAGAGGCAGCAGCAGGACGCCAGACGACCATGCGTAGACCCTGAGATGGTGCAGGGTCACTTGGAGGAACTGGATGCCTTTAAGTCGGCAGGCCCGGATGAGCTCCATCCGAGGGTACTGAAGGCACTGGCTGACATCATTGCACAGCTACTGGCGGGTATATCTGAACATTCGTGGCGCACGGGTCAGGTCCCGGAGGACTGGAAAAGGGCCAACGTGGTCCCCAATTTCAAGAAGGGGAGGAAGGAGGACCCAGGCAACTATAGGCCAGTCAGTCTCACCTCCATCCTAGGCAAAGTCTTTGAAAAAATTATCAAGGCTCACATTTGCGAGAGCCCGGCAGGACAAATTATGCTGAGGGGAAACCAGCATGGGTTTGTAGCAGGTAGATCATGCCTGACTAATCTAGTCTCTTTTTATGACCGGGTTACGAAACGCCTGGACACAGGAGTAGGGGTGGATGTCATATACTTAGACTTCAGGAAGGCCTTCGATACAGTATCCCACCCCATACTGGTGAAC
>NW_005842588.1:517670-528231 GCF_000455745.1 Alligator sinensis
CTCTTTCCTGCCTATGCAGGGGGTCGGACTCGATGATCTATTGAGGTCCCTTCCGACCCTAGCATCTATGAACTATGAATCTATGAGCCCCGTTAATCATCTTTGTGACCACAGTAGGAGTTGCACCTCAGGAAGGAGTTCAGAATTATGAATAGCAGGATTTTTATACTCTAGATAAAAAAGGCACTCTACAAATGTGAGCAATCTTCTCAGCAATGGTAATGGGCTTCTCATTTCCATTTTAATACGTGTAATGCTCAGTCTCTAACCCTACCACTGTTTTAAAAAGGGATGAGCTTCAACAGGTTCACCTTTTCCAGCTGCCACATATTTCTTCAGGGAGGGTCCTCCTGATTAGCAAATGCTTTTCAGAAGGGACAAAAGGTATTTTTTCCCTTTCTCAAAGAAGATCCTAATGGAATGGGGCTGATGGTCTTTTTTTTTCCCTTAATCTGAATAAATTTTCTTCCATTCGCAGCAACATAGCAATGTGGCCAGGCATGCAGGGCACAGGAGCAGCAGCGGTGACTTGTGGTTGTTGCTACATGGCCATCGCAATTGCAGTCACAAGGCTGCCAATGGCAGCTGGGTTTTTTTTACCCCTTCCCTTCAAGTCGGCACTCAGGGCAGTTGCCCTGGTTGCCTCACTCTAGTTATGTCACTCTGGATTTCTAAAGACTGATTCTTTATCAGGACCTTCTTTTTCAGTGTGTTTCTCTTACACACATCCTTGGAGTTCAAGTTGGATTGTATTCTTCATTACCTTCTGCCCTAACCCATTGTGCAGGATTGCATTGCACTATTATACTTCACATCAGCAGTGTTGTAAAGTGGTTTTTGAATCTATAGGCCCATAAACTCTTTTCCTTTATGCAATACGTATCAAAGATTACAGCAGTAAACACAAGCTCCAAGCTACCTCCCTGTTACAAAGGGTTATATGTACATGGCCATAGGAGTCAGGGTGTATAAGTACCTTGGCAACAAGTCGCCTGTACCTTGGCATTGCTTTAAATTGCTCCTAGCTGCCCACTGTCCAAAGGTCCTGCTCCAGAAGCTCAGGAATGCTGATGCGTGGGGCCCTGGTACCAATGCCCCCTTATACTGCTACTCAGGGATCCACCACCACATGGAAGTGCTCAGCTGAGCTGATTAGCCAACCTCCATGCTACTTTGCACTGCCACATTGTCACAAAGCAGGTGGAATGAGGCCACTATAATATATTCTTAATGCCTGTTCAGGGGTAGCAGCATCAGGTCCTGGAGGAGCACTGGCAACCAGCAGTGATTTTAACCTGGCTAGACCTTGTTTGCTCATTAGTCATTACTGGATTCTTTAGAAGTGGGGAAACCATCTATCTAAAATAACTCTGTCCCAAGACCTTACCATCTTAATCACATTGTATGCTGGTTTGTAGATCTAATGTTCAGAGGATAGCCAGCAATTGTGCATTGCTTCTCTTCAATTCCTACTATGACAATGAAGCCCTCTTTGTTTCCTCGCTGGTGGTGGTGGTTGATAAATGACTTGTGCTAATTTTTGCCAGGGAAAAGAATCAGATTTCCACTTTGTTCGTGAATGTATTACTCAGGAAACAAGAGACTAACAATACTGGTTGTAGACAGACAATGGGGAGACGTTGGTATGTGGAGTAATTGAAGGAGGAGAGCAGGATAGGAGGATGCCAGAGGTTCTGTGAAGCCCCATAGAATCTCTGCAATAACTGTTGATTTTGCATGACAAGCTTCAATACAAAGGTGATGATGGGCAGAGGTTCAAAACCTTAAACTAGGGAGATCTACTGCCAGTGAAAGGCCACAGTTGCAGTCTGTCTGAGGATGATATTGGTAAAGATGTGGCCATTTCCCTTCATAGCTCTTTTATTAACAGTTCTGAGCTGGATCCTCAGCTAAGCAGATTTACAACAGCTGAGGGTTTGGCCAAAAGTATTTTAAGCCAAAAAAACTCTTGCAGTCTCCCTGCACCCAGTACTGTGACTGCTACTATTGTGCTTCTGGCAGTCAGTGTCATGTTTTTGTGTTATGTTAAGTACATGTTATATTGTACAAAGATTATGGTTATAAATTATTACCCTGGAACAGCCCTAAAGAGATGGCAAGGCCAAAGCTGTAGAGACAGATTGGGCAGATGACCTTGAAAATTGGAGAGGAAGCTGGTTGCATTGGTAAATATCTCCAAGGAACCTAATGACAACTTAATGCGTTTAATCTTGCACTGGCTTCCACCATTCAAAAATAACAAAGGAGAGCTCAAAATTGTGAGTAGGGTACTGAACTGCAGTAACTGGGATTTACTACCATTTGTTGATAGGTTACTCCAACTAGATCTTGATTCACTCTTTGTAGCAAAGATGAATCGGGTCCAATGAAGGAGAGTTAATAGATATTATCTTTTTGCTCAAGTGTGTTTTGGGGGTGGAAGATTAGTGCAGCATAAGAAACAGTGCATGTAATGAAATTTAGCTGAGGACTTTGGTACTGCATATTAGAGCTATTTTTTTATTCAAAAATGGTTTTTGAATGGGGGCTTTTCACCAAAATCATGTTTTGTTTTTTCCCTTGCTCCCCCTTCCTTTTTCAGTTGCTGAAGAATATAAGGGTGGGAGACAGAGTAAAAAGTAGAGGAAAAAAAGGAGCTGCGGGAATGAAAAGCCTCTGAAAAATATTGCATCGAGAAAAATACTTCCTGTTTGACAAACAAAAATATTAGATTTTTTTTAAAAATCTTTATGATTTCTGACTAACTCCAGTGTTCAGCCATGCAGCTTTGCATTGTCACAGTGTAGAGCCAAGGATGTCCCCAGAGGAATGTCCACTGGGGTTGTTAGCAGGGCAGCTCTGTGGCCAGGACAGAGCAACACATGGGGCAGTGCCAGGCTGCCAGGAGTTGTGATGTGGCCAGCAGGCAGCTATGGCAATGGCTATTTTTGCACCCCCTCCTCCAAATTAGCACCCAGGACTGTTGCCTCAGTTGTCATCCCCCCTCCCCAACACACACACTTAGTTATGCTGTTGTGTCCTACAACCTACTGGTTCCCTTAGGAAAGGGAGGGGAAAATTGGCAGGTTAGAATTCAAGTGTACTGGATCAATTCAGTTAATTAGGATCTTCAGGAATTGCTAAAACTTCTCTGAAAATCATGGACAATGGTGCAGAAGGATCTGACATCTCATCTAACAGTAAGAAAAAATGCTTACAGTTCATTAAAACACATACACAATCCACACACTCACCCACAATGCATGAGGATTTATTTATTAAACTAGGAACTAAAGTTCTTCACATGAGATTCATCCTAAATTAGCGTACATGGTGCCATTAATGTAATCAAGAATGTGTCATTATGTCTGTTCAGTCAATCATGCCAGACCTAGTTCATTATAATCTCATCACCTCTTCAGCCAAATCCCCTGGAGTCTCTGCTTAAGCAGCCCTCAAATGCTGGTGTTGCAGCTTAGAAAACAAGTCATTATTATATACTAAAGTATATCCATACATCATATGTTTTTAATTTAAATAACATTCATGTAGAAGACTTGAGACCAACCACTAACCAGCCTGGAAATCTGACAAGCTAAGGTTGCTCTGATAGTGTTACCTCAGCCACATTTCCTCAGCTATGGCATTGCCTGTTCTTTTTTCACTTATTAAATGAAAACTTCAGTGTATTAGGGATTCAATCCTCATTTTCACTGAGTCCTTTTAAACAACTCTGACCAGTTTAAGAGGTCCAAAAATGGATACGAGTGACTTTGATGTTTATTGTAAAGCCACTGCCAGAGGTAAGAAAGGAATATCTGTGCCAATAAGAATAAGGCCATTCTGCCTTCTACATCCCAGTAACATAATGTGGAACTAGGCCACATTAATGTTGCTAAAGCAAGATTAAATGTATGTCTTTTCTTTAAAAAAAAGAAAAAAAAACTGTCCCTTCTAGTTGGTAGTTCAGGTCGGTAATCTTGCAACCTGAACTTTGCATTAACATTTAATATCTTTAAATTAGTTAAGAGTGGTAGAAAAAAGAAAAATACAGCAGAGAGTTTAAATGCTTAGACTCTGCCAGTTCAGCTTTGCTAGTCAGCATGCCCCATCAGATCAGTGGTTCTCAATCAGGGTGCTGTGATACCCTGGGGTGCTATGAGATCCTTTTCAGAGGTGCTGCTCCAAACAGAACCAGCCTTAGGGATGGCGAAGTGGATTACTAGCCAGGGTGCCGTGGTCAGAGGGGCAGCAAGACGTGTCGGGGGGGATGCCACACACACACACACACACACACACACACACACACACACACACACACACACACAGAGCAGTGCTCTACCCCCTTCCTGCCCTTGCCAATCCCTGCCCCCACCACCTCCAGCTGCTGCGCAGGAGGAGCTAAGCTTGGCAATGTAGGCAGCTGTGGGAACATATTCCCCACCCCACCGCACCCCCTATGATGGGACTGGAGAGATGCCCATAGTGCTGGGGACTGAGCTGGGGATGGGACCACCTGCCTGGACAGCCACACTCCTCCCACCCTCCCCCTCCATTCCCACCATACCTGATCAGGGCTGGCTGCACAGCTGCACCAGGGATGTCAAGATCACTCCGGGCCTCAGCAGCTGCTCCAAGTGAGCACTCAGGCAGTGGCAGGCTAGGCTGACAGCTGCCAGGGTGCTACAGCATGGCAGCCAGGGCCAGGGTTGGGGCCAAGGCTGGGGCCAGGGCTGCCTGCCCAGAGAAGCTGCACTCCCCCCACCTCCCTGCCTGCCTCTTCCTGAAGCAGCATCACTGACTTGTGAGGGGGGGGCAGCAAAATACAAGTTCGCCCAGGGCACTATTTTCCCTCAGGTTGGCTCTGGCTCCAAATTAGCACTGTTAGATGTGCAAATGCCTGTGCATGATTCACAAAAATCAACCCAGAGATTCCAGATAGAAATCTATAGAAAACCTTTCAGACCTGTCGCGTCTGAGTTCTTTGTAATGGGAGAATTGCTCTAGTATTTTTTCTGCAGTCAAAAAATGAGTGAAAACTAAGAGCTAGCATTTTCCAAGGGAGAGCCCTTGAATCTAATGAGACTGAGAGCCACTGTATTATATTCTTGGTAGTCCTGCTGCTACCCAGCTCCACACTGGCTTATACGTATTATCTTTCTCCATGTAACATTCTCTGTGCATTTCAACAATATCCTAACGGTGGCTTATTCAACCAACTCGACTTTTAGATGGAACTATAGTTTCAAAGTTAGGGCCCTGATTCAACCCCCCTCACTAATAGCAGTGTGCACCAGTCTACAGTGGCAACTGGGTTAGGCTCTTTGAGAGAAATGGGGTATGATAAACACTGAGCAGAATGGAGTTGGATAAAGCAGATCAAAAGGATATAACAAGGAGTAATTGAATAAATAAGAAATAAATGTCACACTTCTACCATTCTGTTCCCCTTCAATGCTCCATAGAAAAATGAAGTAACTAAATTAAGCAAAAGAACCTCTAAAATGAATATTAGGAGTGAGGGGGGGAGGTCTATTAGACTGTGAAATACTCCCTGAAGGGAAGTGGCTGAAGCTTGAGTCATTTGAACAATGGACTGGACCAAGTGATGTAAAATAGGCAAAAGGGAATAATTTTGCATTAGCAGAGGCATGGCCCAGATGATTTAATAGGCTTTTTTCCATCCATAATTTTTATGTTTCTATAACATGACCTTCGCCAGCAGAAGGTGATAGAGATTTCAGAAGTGGATACACCCTGTAATGTGCAGGGTATTGAAGCAGTGTTGGGAAACCAGTGACCTACAGAGTTAAGTGAATGACAACTCATGTTTTGGAGTGTCTGAGTGTATGCTAAGTGCCTCCCACTGCCCAGAGATGCTGGATGTGATTTATGCACACACCTCACTACCACCCCCACTGTATTTGCAGGGTGACGCAGCATGGCTGGAACATTTGTGTGTATTAGCTGGTTTTTTTAAGTGAATAATTTGGGGCACAAATACAGGTTTTTCCTGGTTTTGCTCATCCTTTCTAAATGATTGGCTTCATCAAGTCTCCATCTGTTTTATGGGGATAAACTACTTGAAAGCCTGTAGAGTCTAAACATGGGAAATAAATGAGATAGAGTTTAAACCTTTCCTTCTCTAGTGCATGTTGGAAGCCACAACTGCAAAAAGGTACAGACTGCCTTCCAATAACAAATACCCACGTCATGTACCTTTCTCTGGACCCAGGATAAACAATCAATCCTATGAACTGCAGTCCTTTTAGAGGCAGCTCTGTGTCTTGAACAACTTTAACAGTTTTAAAAGGAACAGTTTTAAAAGGATGCTAAAGCACTGCTTCCTTCATTCACAGTATAATTCCTGGTTTGGATCCTCAGTGCAGGCGGTGTGAGTGGAATAGTACAGTTCAGTATGCATTCTGTCAAGAAGAGGCACTACCAACTGGCATGCAAACTAAGTAGAGAGTTGGGGTTAAGGATGAGATGCTTTCTCTCTTGTTATCCTCCACCCCCAAAAATGCCTTGAACCTGCACACATACATGCATGCTATTTCTCATCACGCAAGTATAAAACAACAGGCTAGCCACCTGGGGGCTACTCCCCCAATAGCACCTCTTCTGTAACTCCTACCCTGCTCCCCTTACTGCTACTGAAAATAAGCAGTCAGGCATTCCCCTGACCAAAGCACTCTGCTCTTCCTTGTCACATCCCCTCACCAGTTACAGACCCCTTACCTGCCACCCCCTTACAAACACAGGTTGGTTAGCTCAGCTGTTTTCAAACTTCCTAGGGTCATGAATACTGTATTTACTCAAATAGAAGACCCTGACTATAAGATGGCCCCCCAATAATTAGATTCTATATATGGACAACGTATAGATTTGATATAATCTATAAGGTATAGAATCAAATGATTGGAGGTTTGCCTTGAATTTGTCCCCCTCCCACTGTTACAGCAAGGAAAATAAATCTGGGGGGTCAGGTAGCCCCCTTGCCCTCTGCTTCCCCACAGCTTCTTCCCCAGGCAGCCCTTTCCCTGTCCCCTTATTATCAGACCCTGCTCTCCCTGAACATGTGGAAGTGAGGGACAAATTTGAAAACGATAACCTTGAAATTAAAGATGGATGTAATAGCAATTTACAGTAAATAGTATATACCCATAAGCTTAGTTCATCCAAAAATGATACGTTACTTATTTTTTTAAACTTCTGCAAGTTTTAGCACAGGTGTTTCATAAATACACTTTTGAGCAGTACTTTGGCACCTACATACATCTAGTATAAACTATGCATGATATTAGTCCTGAGACCCATGGCTGCTTAGAGATTTGGAAAAAAAAAAACCCAGCACTTTACTTTCAGCTTGACATGCCCTGCACCAAGCACAGAGCATGCCCAGAAGAGGAATCATGTCAGTTTGACCCAGCGTCTGTATAGCTCACATGCTTTAGTTTGGGCTTTTTGGCGCTTTTATCTAATAGCTGATTGAATCAGATGTGATTCCTCTCCAGTAAAGCACATTTTTTCTTTTTTCCCATATCAGTATCCTTTATGCTGAGGCTGCACTTTAACTTGTATTCTTTGGAGGAATATCTTCAGCCTCAAAGGCTGGATCCAGATGTGCAGACATGTAAGGTTTGTGGTACCACAAACTGCATGCCTGGCATGTTAAAATGTGCCCCACACTGCAAATTTGCAGCATGGGGGCAAAATTTGCTACCTGAAAATCCCGGTAGCAAATAAAATATGGTAAAAAAAAAAGTGGCGCAGTGCATGCCATAGGACCATGTACCAGCAGATACGGAGGCTAGGTCCTCCAGGGAGACACACTGATTGCCAGCCAGAGTGTCTCCCCTCCTTTAGTTCCACCCTGGCTCCTCCAGCACATCGGAAGGTAGGAGAAGTAAGGAAAGGGCAGTTTGTCCAAAGCAAAGCATTTTGTCCCACACCAAAGCACACTTACAGGGACATGCACAGCAGCAAACAGTAGTGGCACAAATTTGTGCCACTATTATTTTTGCGGCTGCAAGCGCAAAAATAATAGTGGCACAAATTTGAATAGCTCCTTTGAATAGGTAGAAGAGGCAAGCGCCTCTTCTACCTATTCAAAGGAGCTAGGAAGGAACCACCTTTCCTTGATTGGACTCCATAGTGTTGTACTGAAGGAGCTTATATTAGCCAGCCACTGTCCTCCATCCCTCAGCTCTGCCTTATGGAATGGCTTAGGTATAGTGGATCCTGCCTTAGCAGAAGGGATGGTCTAGATCAGCGTTTCTCAACCCTTGGGTTGCGACCCAAAAGTGGGTCACAGGAATATTTCAAAGGATCGCGAGCTGCAGCAGGACAGGGGGGTGGTGCCCATTCCAGTGGGAGAAGGGGGAGGGGTCCAAGCTGGGGCTGGACTCAGTCCATTACCACCCACATGAGCCAGAGCAGCTGCAGCCACCGTGCTCCAGCCCAAGTGGGACGGGGGCAGCTGGGGGCCCCTCCCACAGGGCTGGGCTGAGCAGGGGGATGCAGGTGGAGAGCAAGGGACACCAGCACGGCCCGGAGGGGGCGGGGGGGTGGCAACGGACTCAGGGTCGGGCACCAGCAGGGCCAGGGGGGTGTGGGTCAGGACAGGCCGTGGATCTTTGGGTCCCGGTAGGAAAAGGTTAAGAGCCACTGGACTAGATGACCTCTGAGGGTTCCTTCTGGCCTATGATTTTCTTCACTGTGCTGCAGGTGGTAAGGGAAGGAATGTATTCATGTAACCCAAGATTTTTGCTTGCTTAAGGAAAAAAGAGATATATAATGTATAGGCCATGCACAGTGTTGTTAGCTATTCTCAATAGTGCTGATGGATAAGGAAAGATTATTGGCCCTTCCCTTGTTCTTTCTGGGGAAATAATTAGAAGCTGTCCAGAGAAATCTCACTTTTTAGGCTTTAGGCTCTAATGCAGTATGTGGAGCTCAAAGCATAGCTGTTCCATGCCCCTTATATTTAACTAAAGGATAGAACCAGTGGAGACATATTAGTTAACCTTATGTGTCCTGTTCCATTTAAACCAAACCTGTCGTCTCTCAACATCCTGAGGGATAGCCAGCATGGGTTTGTTTTGGGTAGGTCTTACCTGACCAATCTCATCTCCTTCTATGACCAGGTAGACATTGATATCAGAAGTGGACTGGCCAATTTCGCCAATGACACCAAACTTGGGGGTAGAGCATCGACACCTGAGGACAGGATAGTGATCCAGGCCAACCTCGACAGACTCAGAAAATGGGTGGACAAAAACCTGATGGTGTTCAACACCGAAAAATGCAAGGTACTCCACCTTGGGGGAAAAAACCCACAGCACATTTATAGGCTTGGCAGTGCTACGCTTGCTAGCACCACGGCGGAAAGGGACTTGGGGGTCATGATTGACCACAGGATGAATACGAGCCACCAATGTGATGTTGCAGCTGGTAAAGCAAGCAAAACTCTGGCTTGAATCCATAGATGCTTCTCTAGCAAATCTCAGGATGTCATCCTCCCATTGTACTCGGCCTTGGTGAGGCCACAGCTGGAGTACTGCATCCAAGTCTGGGCTCCACAATTTAAAAATGTCATGGAGAAGCTTGACAGAGTCCAGAGGAGAGCCACACGCATGATCAGAGGGCAGAAGAACAGGCCTTATGATGACAGGCTGAGAGCCATGGGACTCTTTAGCCTGGAGAAGCACAGGCTCAGGGGGGATTTGGTGGCTGCCTGTAAGTATATAAGGGGTGTACATCAGGATCTGGGGGAACACCTGTTCACCAGAGCACCCCAAGGGATGACAAGGTCAAATGGTCACAAACTCCTCCAAGACCGATTCAGGCTGGACATAAGGAAGAACTTCTGTACTGTCCGAGCCCCCAAGGCTTGGAACAGACTGCCGCCAGAGGTGGTATAAGCATCTACTCTGGATTTCTTTAAGAGACATTTGGATGTTTATCTTGCTGGGATCCTTTGACCCCAGCTGACTTCCTGCTCCTGGGGCACGGGGCTGGACCCAATGATCTTCTGAGGTCCCTTCCAGCCCTAATGTCTATGAAATCTATGAAGTCTGCTGGAGCATGACTAATTAGCGTGTTCCAGCCAGCCTCTGCATCTCATGTATCAGTGTCCCTGCACTTCAAAATGGTGGTGGGGTGCTGTAACTAAAGCTCATTCAATTCGCTTCAGATAAAGCACCGCCACTGCCATTTTGAAGCATTGGGATGTTGTTACATGAGATGCTCTGGGTGCTTTAATTAGAGCAGTTCTCAGAGCTGCTCCAATTAAAGCATGCCTTCCACCCCCAGAGAACATGTAAAAATGCTCTTTGTCTCCATAACTTCTTGTGCTATTGCCAGGAGCCATCACTGGTCACCACAACACCCAGAACACCTTGCTATGACTGCTTTCTTTTGATTGCTACAGTAGTTTTAGACAACATAACACCTGGATCAATTTGCCCATAAATCTCAACTCTGGCCCCTTCTGTTATAGTTGGAATAATAAAGGCCATATTTCCAAACCATTTTCAAAAGCACTTAGGTAGGGAAA